>NW_007258462.1:57296-75168 GCF_000164805.1 Carlito syrichta | reverse complement strand
TACCCAGGCGGGTCTCGACCCGCAGGCTCAGGCAATCCACTCACCTCAGCCTCCCAAAGGCGCGGGATTACAGGCTGAGCCACCGAGCCTGGCTCTTCTACAGCTTTTACCTGTGGCCCTATATTAATTTTATATAGGCAGTTTCAATCCAAAGGTTTGCATGACAAAGACACTTAGTACTTTTTTTTTTTGCGTTGGAGTCTCTGTGGCCCAGGCTGGACCGCAGTCTGGAGCAGAAAGACATGCTATGGCCATAAAGCTTGATGGAAAATTTTGTCTATTTGGGTTTCAACTTCTCCTGAGGTTTTTGTATACGTGCAGCAGGTGGTATTAAATATTACACAAACCTCCTCCATCTGGCCCACAGGAAATCTAGAACTTCTGGATTATCTAGGACTATATGGACTAAGGAATTGAGGGACCTTTGTGAAGCCTTAAGACTCTGTAGTTTTCTTGGCAATTAACCCTAGGGGAGTGGATACAATTCTGATCATAGCTCTGTCGGCATAAAATTCTTAGCTGGGAACCAGAGTCCCTAGACGACTTTGCCGGTGTCCGGGTGAGTTCTGTTCTCAATCTATGGGGAAAGGACTGAAGCCTTTCATTATTTGAATGATTAGAGAAAGGAGTCCCAAAGTGTCTTAATAAATAAGAGCCTTCTATGTATAGACTGTTCAGACAGTGATGGGCTCATCTTTGTAAAGGAGGATCTGACCCCATGCCATAAAGGAAAATCTACTCAAGGGTCACACAGGTAATGTCCCAAGGGTATGTTCACTAATAAACTCATTCATTGGGAGCATGGACAGTATGAAGTTAAGCCAGGAAAGAATTCAGAATTCAGTTCAAATTGTGGGAAATAACAAATACCTCAAATAATGAACAAGAGAATTCAATAACAAACGTACTATATTTTCTTTTAAAACAGAATTTCTTCTTTCTAGTGCTTTATTTTATAACAAATAAATCATAGTAGGACCAATGTATTTGCAAAATAAGTTTCATTTCCACTATACTTGGTTTGATTGTATAAAGTTCAGCAAGAATAACTATTTGCCATATAGGCTCTTTTTAAAATGGTTCTGCTGGGACCCTTGACATAAAGAATCTCAGATTAATGGCCAGGCGTGGTGGCTCAAGCCTGTAATCCCAGCAATTTGGGAGGCCGAGGTGAGGGAATTTCCTGAGCCCACGGGTTCAAGAACAGCCCGGGCAACTTGGCGAGATCTCGTCTCTACAATAAATCAGAAAATTAGCCCTCCATGGTAGCACATGCTGTAGTTCTGAGCTACTTGGAAGGCGGAGGCAGAAGGATCACCGGAGCCTAGTAGTTGATGCTGGGGTGGCTGTGAGCGTGTTACTGCACTCCAGCCTGGGCGACTCAAAAAAAAAAGAATCTCAGATTAGAACTTTTATTTTTGAGTCGGAATCCTGATCCTTCTGCCTCAGCCATTCAAGCAGTTGAAGCTACAAGTGTGCACCACCCTGCCCAGCTAATTTTTTTTATTTATTGCAGAGACGAGGTGTTGCCAAGTTGCCCAGGCTGGTCTCAAACCCCTGGCCTCAGGCAGTCCTCTCACCTGAACCTCTCACAGTGCTGGGATTACAGGCGTGAGCCATTGCACCTGGCCTCAGATGAGAACCTTTAAAAGCCTCTTACAGTTTTGCTTACCTGTGTCTGCAATCAGTGCGAATTCCTCTCTTCTTGAGACCCCAAAATAACTTGGGGTTTCTTGAGCCTGTCAGAAAGTGACTTTTAATTCACTGCAGGTCTCGAATCCTGCAAAGGAACTGGCAAGATATGAAACCAGTTTTCCCAGGGACTTCAATCAACTCTCTGAAGTCAGTCTCAATTCCTCAAGGCAGTCTCATCTCTGCAAATGTCATTCCAGTCAAAACCCTGGTAAAATGACCAGTGTCTCTAATTGTGTTCTGTTTCAAAAGAAAACAATTCTTATTGAATTTATGCAAATAATTATGTTGTCATAAACCAGGAACTCTCATAAGTAGTTTCCAAATTCAGGAGATGTTAGGTAAAGAGAAATAAATATGCTTCAAATTCTGTTCATAAGAGTATGCTTTACTCAATTATTGAAAGCTGTAAATAACTCAAAAGGAAAAAAGATCTTCTTGACTCTGAAAAACAAAACAAAAAGATCCGCAATATTTTAAATAAAAGGTAAAAAATTACTGAAGTCTTCTATTAGCTTAGTGCATGCAATTAACTCCTGTCCTGCTCAGCATTGGGTCAGTAAGCCTCATGAACATAATAAGCTCTCCAATTAGAGCCCTGGAATTTTTCCTTAGTCTAATGGCAAAATCTATAAAGTTATTAGAAACCTGCATTAAAGAGCACCTGTCAGGGTCTTATAGCTGGTTATAATCCATTTCTTGAAAAGGATTAAAATAAAAGAATAATTGTGGATGACAAAATCTTAAGACGACCATGGTCAAAGACACAATTGACTGAGAAATTTGGCTATTTCTGTGACATACATCAATTTAACATAATCATGTGTATTAGGACATATCAAAATTATAGGAATCTCAAACAATTTTGGATTAATATCATACAGAAATATAACCTAAAGAAACTTAAACATTCTTTCAAACTTGGCAATGTTTTCTGTAGAATTTTAATATATCAAACAGTAAGTATGTTTCTCTTAGACTTGAGAAACCATAAGATCTAAAAAAGAGTTTTTTTAATAGGATCACAGTTCACTATAAAATAGTCATTTATTTTGCTAAAATGATAATTCAAAGGGGTTTTTAAAAGCAAAAGTCTTTATTTTCTGCTAGAGACGAAACTCCGTGTCTCAAACAATAAGACAATGAAGACAGCACGAGGCCAACTAAATCTGTCTCTCTCTTTCTCCTTTTTCTCTGAAGTTTACTCAAAAAGGTGAACAAAAGTCTTTATCTCTTATTAATATTATATAAGGAAAACTAAATTTTACCTTTGTATTAGTATATTATTAATATTAAAGCCAATTTTTTTTTGAGTTGGAGTCTCACTCTGTCGCCCAGACTGGAGTGCAGTGGCTGCTCCCGGCCACCGCAGCCTCCACCTGCTGGGCTCTGGCGATCCTTCCGCCTCAGCCTTCCGAGTAGCTGGAATTACAGGCATGTGCTACCACGCCCGGCTGACTTTTTGATTTTTATTGTAGAGATGAGGTCTCGCTCCCCAGGCAGGTCTCAAACCCACAGGCTCAGGCAATCCACTCACCTCAGCCTCCCAAAGGCGCAGGATTACAGGCTGAGCCACCGAGCCCAGCTAAAGCCAATTTTAATAAGACCTTACAAACAAGTTTATTTATTCTCAATTAACTTGACTGAAAGATTTTTATAAACTTTAAATAATTTTTTATTAGACAATAGATAAATGTTTTTAAAAAACGATACTGTTCTGACACGAGGTCAGACACTGGTCTTACATCAGTGTGCTTTTGATATTTATGTTTATATCAAACTTCAAACTAATTTTTTCTCTCACAGTTGCATGCGCCCACATCTTCCTGACAGTCCCTGGGCCTGGAAGAACTGATTACTTGAAAGTTCTCACTGACCCTGTGTCTCACAAAGGCGGTTCATTTTTTGATTGTCCCTTTTCCCTGAGTCTGAAGGTGAGGCCCTGAATGGTGTAATATAGGAGGGGTCAGTGCCTCTTCAGACCCAGGAGGCAAAGCCCTGAAACGTAACAGCACAAGGATTAGTTAACAAGACATCTAAGAAAGATGTTAAAAGACACAGACCGTTCAATTAAAACAGAACCACAGGTCATTACAAAATAAAAATTATTCATTTAGTCAAAGTGATACTAAAAACTTTCAAAGTAATACAGAAAGCTATATGCATGTGGAAACTTAAAATCTTTTAAATCTCAGTTTTCCAGCTGGGCGTGGTAGCTCATGCCCATAATCCCAGCACTTTGGGAGGCCAAGGTGAGAGAATTGCCTGAGCCCCGGGTTTGAGACCAGCCTGGGCAGCTTAGTGAGACCTAATTTCTACAATAAATCAAAAATGTAGCGGAGCATGGTGGCGCATGCCTACAGTTCCATCTACTTTGAAGTTTGAGGTGGAAGGATCGCCTGAGCCCAGCAGGTTGAGGCTGCAGTGTCCGTGAGCATACTATTGAACTCCAGCCTGGGTGATAGAGTGAGACTCCAATTCAAAAAACAAAAAAACAAAAACAAAAACTCAGTTTTTCGAAATGGTCAAAAACCTGATGGTGATGCTGTAGCGATTATCTTGATGCAACACGAAGTCTGATCTTAGGCCATTTACCAAGAGGCAGAAAAAGATTCTCTGCAGTGTAACTATTCCTCCTTATGGGAAGTCCATTTAAATAACCTAAAAGTCAAACCTGATTAATGGGTACTTCATTTAATCAGACACAACAGGAGTATGTCCAGGGCCACGAGTGAAACAAGAAACTAGAAAGCTAATATCTTGAACAGGGCCATAAGTGGCTCTTAGAAATAGCATGAGAAGTGTTCCGGCGACATGGAACAATTTAGACATGTCCAGAAAAACCAAGAGTACAGAATTAAGTTACACTAGAGGAAAACATTGCTTTTCCAGACTGTTAAAATAAACATTTCAGAATCAGGCCTCAATAGCAGTTAGAATTAGAGGAAAAGATTATGGGACTGACAAAAAACAATTGAAGGAGGAAGTTATCACTAAGAACCAAAATCAAAATCTTTTGTATAAGATCCTTTTCCACATAAAATCATTTTCTTATAACTTTTCTTATTTAAAAATATATCTTTATATTTATAACTTTTTTGTATCTCTCTTCTCTACTTACTGGCTTCTTTTTTCAATAATTTGAATCAATCTTTAGATTGAATAGGCAAAATTATTTTCCTTTCCAATAAGGACACATCTTCTTTGGCACATTTTATATATAGAATTATTAAGCAAAAACCTTTATTTTCTGCTAGAGAGGAAATTCCGTGTCTCAAACAATAAGACTAAATGAAGACAGCATGAGGCCGACTAAATCTGTCTCTCTCTTTCTCCTTTTTCTCTAAAGTTTACTCAAACAGGTGAAAAAAAGTCTTTATTTCTTATTAATATTGTATTAAAATTTGTTCAGAAAACTAAATTTTACCTTTGCATTAGTATATTATTAATATTAAAGCCGATTTTTTTTTTTTTGAGTTGGAGTCCCACTCTGTCGCCTAGGCTGGAGGAAAGTGGCATGCTCCCGGCCACCACAGCCTCATCCTACTGGGCTCCGGCGATCCTTCCGCCTCAGCCTTCCAAGTAGCTGGAACTACAACCACGCCCGGCTAATTTTTGATTTATTGTAGAGATGAGGTCTTGCCAAGTTGCCCAGGCGGGTCTCGAACCTGCGGGCTCAGGCAATCCACTCACCTCAGCCTCCCAAAGCATGGGATTACAGGTTGAGCCACAAAGCCTGGCTTAAAGCCAGTTTTTTTTTTTTTTTTTGAGTCGGATTCTCACTTTGTCGCCCAGACTGGAGTGCAGTGGCCGCTCCCGGCCACCGCAGCCTCGGCCTGCTGGTCTCCGGCGATCCTTCTGCCTCAGCCTTCCAAGTAGCTGGAACTACAGGTGCGTGCTACCATGCCTGGTTGATTTTTTGATTTATTGTAGAGATGAGGTCTTGCCTGCCCAGGCACGTCTCGAACCCACGGGTTCAGGCAATCCACTCACCTCAGCCTCCCAAAGGCGCGGGATTACAGGCTGAGCCACCGAGCCCGGCTTTTAAAGCTGATTTTAATAAGACCTTACAAACAAAAAAGCTCACTTTTTTTTTTTGAGTCAGTCTCACTCTGGCCCAGGCTGGAGTACAGTGACATGATCATGACAGTCACAGGTCATAGCTGCCTCGATCTGCTGGACTCAAGCAATCCTTCTATCTCAGCCTTCCAAGCAGCTGGGACTACAGGTGTGTGCTACCGTACCAGTTAATTTTTTTATTTATTGGAGGTCTTGCCATGTTGCCTAGGCTGGTCTTGAACTCCTAGGCTCAAGCAATCCTTTCTTCCTGGCCTCCCAAAGTGTTGGGATTACAGGCATGAGCCACCCTGTCTGGTCTAGAATTCTTCTTAGTAAGTTAAAATTTTAGTGAAAAACCTAGGAAGCAAGATGCTGAACTATCAGAGATGAACATATTATAGGTGAGAACATTCTCTAATTTTTTTTTTTTTTTTTTGAGATGGAGTCTCACTCTGTCGCCCAGACTGGAGTGCAGTGGCTGCTCCCGGCCACCGCAGCCTTGACCTGCTGGGCTCCGGCGATCCTTCCGCCTCAGCCTTCCAAGAAGCTGGAACTACAGGCACGCGCTACCACGCCCGGCTGATTTTTGGTTTATTGTAGAGATGAGGTCTCGCCAAGTTGCCCAGGCGGGTCTCGAACCCGCGGGCTCAGGCAATCCACTCACCTTGGCCTCCCAAAGTGCAGGATTACAGGCTGAGCCACCGAGCCCTGCTAACATTCTCTAATTTAAA
Organism: Carlito syrichta; assembly: GCF_000164805.1. NCBI lineage: Eukaryota > Metazoa > Chordata > Mammalia > Primates > Tarsiidae > Carlito > Carlito syrichta. Next base: position 68,686 of record NW_007258462.1, on the reverse strand, counting down.
AGGATATTTCTTTACATTGTAACACTTTATTTTTTTATTTTTATTTTAGAGTTGCGGGGTACATGTGAGGATTTATAACTTAAAGTAAATTGTGCACTGACGAGGTCTGTGCTTCCAGTGGGCCCTCTCCCGCCCTGGTACCCCATCTGTGTTTTTTTTTTTTTTTTTTTTGAATTGGGTCTCACTCTGTCGCTCAGACTGGAGTGCAGTGGCCGCTCCTGGCCACCGCAGCCTCGACCTTCTGGGCTCCGGTGATCCTTCCACCTCAGGCTTTCAAGTAGCTGGAACTACAGGCGTGCACTACCACACCCAGCTGATTTTTGATTTATTGTAGAGATGAGGTCTTGTCAAGTTGCCCAGGCGAGTCTCGAACCCGTGGGCTCAGGCAATCCACTCACCTCGGCCTCGCAAAGTGCTGGGATTACAGGCTGAGCCACCAAGCCCGGCCCCCAGCTGTGGTTGAGTACCCTTTCTCCCTCCTCCTTCACACCTTCCTTTGGCAATGTCCAGTGTTTGTTGGTCCCACATTTGTGTTCATGTGACCAGTGATCAGGGCCTGCTTATGAGTGAGAATATGCGGTCTTCAGTTCTTTGTTTCTGTGATAGTTCATTCGGTATGATGGTCTCCTGCTGTATCCATGTTGTTACAAGAGACATAATTTTGTTCTTCTTTATAGCTGTGTAATATTCTATTGTGTACATGTATGACATTTTCTTTAACCAGTTCACTTTTGATGAGCATCAGGGTTGGCTCCATGTTTTTGCTATTGTATATTCTAACACTGTCTTAATTTAAAATGACCCAGACATGTACAGAGTATATAAAATAACTTTAAGATGTTAAATTATGGTAGAAGCTCACTTGTAGCATTTACCTCATTTATATTTTATTCATTTTTTTAGCAATTTCTCTAGACTGCCTATGAGAAGTGAGATATCAGACAAAGATAGTCATTATTTCTTTGTTACCTGTTTTTATAACATGTGCATATTAGGAATTCACGCAAGAACCTTAAATACATGGTATCTTCATCAATAGATCAGACGATTCAAATGTTTTTATTAAACTAGCAATATCAAACCAGTTTCATTTATCAAAAAAAAAATCACATACACAAAAAACATTTTGTTCTTGATTGGGTTATGGTCTTATAAACTTTTGTGTCAAACCTGCAACATAGCCGTACTTGGTGGCTCAGCCTGTAATCCTGCGCCTTTGGGAGGTTGAGGTGAGTGGATTGCCTGAGCCTGCGGGTTCGAGACTCGCCTGGGCAACTTGGTGGGACCTCATCTCTACAATACATCAAAAAATTAGCCGGGCATGGTAGCACACGCCTGTAGTTCCAGCTACTTGGAAGGCTGAGGCGGAAGGATTGCCGGAGCCCGGCAGGTGGAGGTTGCGGTGGCCGGGAGCGGCCACTGCACTCCAGTCTGGGCGACAGAGTGAGACTCCAACTCAAAAACAAAAAAAACAAAAAAACCCCCGAAACCTGCAAACATTAAAATACCTAGCAGAGATAAATATAAAACTTAGACAAAAATGTATGCTGACAATCCCAAAGACATTTCTGTTTTTATTTTGTTAATAATTCTAAAACTACCTTTATGTATTAAATATTATCAAAGTCATGTGAACTAAAAGGCATTTGAGTTAAAGTTTTTGTTTGTTTTGTTTTTTTCTAGTTATATCACCAGCTCTTAAAAGAAAAATATTTTTCTTTTTTGAGTTGGAATCTCACTTTGTCACCCAGACTGGAGTGCAGTGGCCGCTCCTGGCCACCTCAGCCTCGACTTGCTGGGCTCCGGCTATCCTTTCGCCTCAGCCTTCCAAGTAACTGGAACTACAGGCGCATGCTACCACGCCTGGCTAGTTTTTGATTTATTGTAGCGATGAGGTCTCACCAAGTTGCCCACGTGGGTCTCGAACCCACGGGCTCAGGCAATCCACTCACCTCAGCCTCCCAAAGACGCGGGATTATAGGCTGAGCCACCGAGCCTGGCTAGAAAAATATTTTAAGACCAAAAAAAAAAAAAAAAAAAATAGGAAAGAAAACAAACAGTGCCAATTTTTAGCTTGTTACAAAACAAAATTTTGGTTGGGTGAGGTGGCTCACGCCTTTAAACCCGGCACTTTGGGAGGATTGCTTGAGCCCAGGAGTTTGAGACTAGCCTAGGCAACATAGAGAGGTCTCATCTCTACAAAATAATAATAATAATAATAGTAATAATTAGCTGAGTGACGGTATGCGCCTGTAGTCCAGCTACTTAGGAGGCTGAGTCAAGGAGGTTGAGACTGTGGCTAACTGGAATCATGCCACTGCACTCCAGCATGGGTGACAGAGTGAGAGAGGGAGACCTTGACTCAAAAAAAACCCAAAACAAAACCTAACAACAACAACAACAAAACAAATTTAAAGCTCTAATTGGCTTTTATTAGCAGTTCATAAATTGTGCAATATCCTGTCTACAAATAGAAAGTCTTTTTTGTTGGACAAGGCAGAATAGTTGTTTTTGGCAAGGTAGCTTGAGGAGGAACATGGAAACAGAAAAATACAAAAAAGCAGGTTGGTTAAATTCAAGCTAACTCAGGTTACTTTCCTTATAAGAGGTGAAAACAGAGGGGACTTCCTTATCATGGCTGCTTAGGCTAACTGGGTCCTTTCTTTTTTCTCTTTTTTTCTGAGTCGAGATCACTCTGTCACCCAGGCTGGAGTGCAGTGGCATGATCATGGTTCACTGCAACCTCAAGCTCAAGCAATCTTTCTGCCTCGGCCTCCTAAAGTGCTGGATTACAAGGGTGAGCCACTGTGTGACTGGGCCCTTTCTGATTGGTTGCTGTGAATCTCCTGTGTTTAGGTAAAATCGGTCTGCTTGGGGATTTTCCTACTTCCTTGAGTTTTCTGTTTATGTGGCACTTGGCATGAGTGACTCCATTTTGGGTTGGTCTGTTGGGGCCCAATATACTGCAGGAGCTCAATTTAAAACAATAGGTCCCAGGCCGGGCTTGGTGGCTCGTCTGTAATCCCAGCGCTTTGGGAGGCCGAGGTGAGCAGATTGCCCGTGCCCGTGGGTTCAAGACCTGCCTTGGCAGCTTGGCGAGACTGCGTCACTACAATAAATTAAAAAAAAAAAATTATCTGGGTGTGGTAACATGTGCCTGTAGCTCCAGCTACTTGGAAGGCTGAGGCAGAAGGATCGCCGGAGGCCAGCAGGTGGAGGCTGCAGTGGCTGGGAGCGTGCCACTGGGCGACAGAGTGAGACTCCAACTCAAACAATAAAAAAATAAAAATAAAATAAAACAATGGGCCCCTATGTAACAAGCTCCAAGAAACTCAACACATGTCCTTATTTTTCTCATTATGCAACTGACTGGTAAATAATCTATTGGGAGCCGGGTTCGGTGGCTCAGCCTGTAATCCCACGCTTTGGGAGGCCGAGGTGAATGGATTGCCTGAGCCCGCGGGTTCGAGACCTGCCTGGGCAACTTGGTAAGACCTCATATCTACAATAAATAAAAAAATCAACCAGGCGTGGTAGCACGCGCCCGTAGTTCCAGCTACTTGGAAGGCTGAGGCGGAAGGATCACCGGAGCCCAGCAGGTCGAGGCTGCGGTGGCCGGCAGCGGCCACTGCACTCCAGTCTGGGCGACAGAGTGAGACTCCAACTCAAAAAAAAAAAAAATCTATTGTGGACCTGCTCCAGAACTTGCACTGTTCTTTGGGAACCCATGCTTTTTATTATGGGGAACATATTATCTATTTTTACTATATATGTGGGGCACACACTAAATAGTAGAGAACAGACTGTCTGAGAAGGGCTAAAATAAAGAACTTTTGGGGAGTGGTGGAAGAAAATCTTCTTTAAACTCATTCATCGATTCATTCATTCATTTACTCACTGGGCCATCATGAATGGAATACCTACTCTATCAGGAACCATGATCCTTGTTGGGATCACAGAGAAGAGAAAAGTGTTTTTGCCTTCAAGAAATTCACATTCTTGTTATTTACAATACAATATGATAAGTGCCCCCAAGATATTTGCATAGGCTTTAATATTCGGAAGTATCTGGGGAATGGGGGAGTCTAAGAGGAGGTGAGACTTGAATTATGAAGGTAGTAGACAAGGCAGGAGGAAATAGGGAGGCAGAGAGACTGTGTGGAGGCCCAGATGGCATGAAGGAGCGTTGCCGGTCTGACACGCAGAGGCAGCATTCCCTACTAGGAACTCAAAGATATTCTGTCTAGCAACACATGTTCAAATTAGTAAGATTTTGAACAATTTAATTCATCACATAAAATAAAAAGAAAAGGAAAAGGAACTATGGTTTTTTCCCTCTGCTGCTACACATTCAGATTTGTATTAAATTGCATATGTTTGAATAAAATAAACCCAAAAGAACCAGGCATTGTCGCCTATAAACAAGGCATAATGTACAAAATGAGTTGTTCTTGGCAGAAAACCAATTTTCTCCCAAACACAAAAGACATGCTGAGCTAAACGAAGTCAACAAAAGGGTTTCAAGGAAATTGGGAATTTGTTTTACTGATGGCCAAATTTACTTCTGAAAGCCAAGCATTTAAAATTACTTTTTAAAGAATCTTGTCCAGAGAGTCACGTCGTCCTTCAAATGAATGTTTCTTCCCTAAGAAATCACGTGCAATAAAATTACGTATTCATAATCAAGCGCATCTTGCTGAATAGCAGGGTCTCAGACAAATATTCATCTAAATAATTTATGATTAGGACCCAATACTAAGGGAGGAAGACAGTTGAATTTCCAGGCAAAACTCATCAGGAATCCATCGCACCAGTTTATTTTTTCCCCAAGAGATGTGGGAAAACCTTCAGGTGAACACTTGTCTTTTTGAAAGCTGTTAATCTTCAGGTAAGATGGACAATATCCTTTCAAATTCAGCACTGTCTCTCCTGCATGAATATGTTGATTGTAAATGTGAACCCTAAGAACAAATCTTCATGTCTGAGGTGATAAGTACACCTGGTTGCTTGTTTATGAGGCCAATGTCTGAGCCTAATGGCTTTGACTTCCCTGGGGTGATGGGTAACATGAACTACAGGTGACCAGCTAGAATGGAGGACAGAAACAATTCATGTGTTAGTCAGCAATTGTGTGGAGCCAGCAACAGAAACCCATTTGAACTAGCTCAGGTAGGAAGAGCTTTATGAGGAAGGGCTTTATGGGCCCGGCGTGGTGGCTCACGCCTGTAACCCCAAAACTTTGAGAGACCAAGACAGGAGGATTGTTTGAGCCCAAGAATTCAAACCAGCCCAGGCAACACAGTGAGACCTTGTCTCTAAAAATAAATAAAAATAAAAAATTAGTTGGGTGTGGCGGGATGTCTGTAGTCTCAGAAACTCGGGAGACTGAAGTAGAAGGATTCCCTGAACCCAAGAAGTTGAGGCTACAGTGAGCCATGATTATGCCACTGCACCCCAGCCTGGGCAATAGAGTGAGACGCTGACTCAAAAAAAAAGGAGCTCTATGGAGAAGTCACTATGCGGTCACTCATATATCCGAGAGGAGGGACCTCAAGAGTTGGCCGTGCAGGAGTGGAGGTGGGGAACCATAGATCATCTGCTCCATTCACATGGGCCACCTGCTGGGTCACTTCCTTTACCCAGGGTTTGCTGCAATGTTCTGCTAATTTTTTTTTTTTTTTTTTGCGCCGGAGTCTCACTCTGTTGCCCAGGCTGGAGTGCAGTGGCATGCTCATGGTCACCGCAGCCTCGACCTGCTGGACTTAGGTGATCCTTCCGCCTCGGTCTTCCAAGTAGCTGGAACTACAGGCGTACGCCACCACGCCCAGCTAATTTTTATGATTTATTGTAGAGACCAGGGCTCTCCAAGTTGCTCAGGCTGGTCTCGAACCCTTAGGCTCAGGCAATCCTCTTTCCTCGGCCTCCCAAAGTGCTGGGATTATAGGCTGAGCCATCGCGTCTGGCCATCCTGCTGATTTTTAAAAATAGCCTTATTAGGCTTAACTTAAATACCATAAAAGTCATCCTTTTATTTTGGTTTTTCTCTTTTTTGAGTTGGAGTCTCACTCTGTCGCCCAGACTGGAGTGCAATGGCTTATTCACGGCCACCCCAGCCTCGACCTGCTGGGCCGAGGTGTGTGCTATCAGGTGTGTGCCACTATGCTGGCTAATTTTTTATTTTTTGAAGAGACGAGGTCTCCCCAAATTGCCTGGGCTGGTCTCAAACCCGAGGGCTCAGACAGTCCACTCGCCTTGGCCTCCGAAAGTGCTGGGATTACAGGCTGGGCTCTGGTGATCCTTCCACCTGGGCCTTCCAAGTAGCTGGAACTACAGGCGCAGGCTACCAAACCCGGCTTATTTTTTGATTTAGTGTAGAGATGAGATCTTGCCAAGTTTCCCAGGCTGGTCTTGAACCCCTGAGCTCAGGCAATCCTCTTGCCTTGGCCTCCCAAAGTGCTGGGATTATAGACTTGAGCCACCATGCCCGGTTTATTTCATTTTTATTGGATATATCCCTAAGAGTGGATTGCTGAGTCATATTTAACTTTTTGAGGAACTGCAAGGCTGTTTTTCAAAGTAGCTGCACTATGGTACCTTCCCACCATCAGTGTATGAAGGTTCTGATCTCCATATCCTTGACAGCACTTGTTATTATCTGTCTTTTTAATTTTAGCTACCTCATTGTGGTTTTGATTTGCATTTTTCCTAGTGACTAGTGATTTTAGCATCTTTTAATGTGTTCATTGGTCAGTTTTATATGTTCTTTGAAGAAATATCTATTCAGATGTTTTGTTCATTTTTAAAACTTATTTTAATTTTTACTATTGTGTTGCAAAATGTCTTTCTTTCTTTCTTTTTTTTTTTTGAGTTGGAGTCTCACTTGCCCAGGCTGGAGTGCAGTGGAATGCTCACAGCCACCCCAGTGTTGACCTACTGGGCTCCGGCGATCTTTCCACCTCAGCCTTCCAAGTAGCTGGAACTACAGGTGTGTGCTACCATGCCGGTTAATTTTTTATTTTCTGTAGAGATAATTCCCCAAATTGCCTGGGCTGGTCTCGAACCCGAGGGCTCAGACAGTCCACTCGCCTCGACCTCCCAAAGTGCTGGAATTACAGGCTGAGCCACCAAGACCAGCCGAGTTGTAAAATTTATATCTTTTTTACTTTTTGAGTCAGGGTCTCACTGTATCACCCAGGCTGGAGTGCAGTGGTATGCTCATGGCAACCTTGACCTGCTGGACTCAGGTGATCCTTACACCTCAGCCTTCCAAGTAGTTGGACCCACAGGTACGTGCCACCCACGCCCCGCTAATTTTCTTATTTACTGTAGAGACGAGGTCTCGCTAAGTTGCCCAAGCTGGTCTTGAACCCATGGGCTCAGGTGATCCTCTTGCCTCTGCCTCTCAAGGTGCTGGGATTATAGGCATGAGCCACTGTGCCCAGCCAAGTTGTAACATTTCTTTATATCCTAGAGACAAGTTTGTTTGTTTTCTTAAATCAAATATGTCATTTGCACATATTTTGTCTCATCCCTTAGGTTGCCTTTTTATTTTCTTGATATCCTTTGAAGCACATACGTTTTTTTGTTTGTTTGTTTGTTTTGAGTTGGAGTCTCACTCTGTCGCCCAGACTGGAGTGCAGTGGCCACTCCCGGCCACCGCAGCCTCGACCTGCTGGGTTCCGGTGATCCTTCAGCCTCAGCCTTCCAAGTAGCCGGAATTACAGGCATGCGCTACTACGCCCGGCTGATTTTTTGATATATTGTAGAGATGAGGTCTTGCCAAGTTGCAGGCGGGTCTCGAACCCGCGGACTCAGGCAATCCGCTCACCTCAGCCTCCCAAGGTGCGGGATTACAGGCTGAGCCACCGAGCCCGGCTAGCACAAAAGTTTTTAGTTGTTTGTTTTTAGAGTCAGGGTCTTCCTCTGTTGCCCAGGGTGGGGTGCAGTGGCACAATCATGGCTTACTGCAACCTCAAACACCTGGGCTCAGGTGATCCTCCTGCCTCAGCCTCCCAAGTAGTTAGGACTATAAACACACACCACACACCCAACTAATTTTTGATTTTTTGTAGAGACGAGGTCTTGCTATGTTGCCCAGGCTGGTTTCTAACTCCTGGCCTCAAGCGTTCCTCCCGCCTCAGCCTCCCAAAGTGCTGGGATTACAGGCATGAGCCACCACCACTGGCAGTTTTTAGTTTTTATGAAGTCCAAGTTAATCTTTTTTCCGCTTGTCACTTGTACTTTTGGTGTCATATAAAAAAAATAATTGTCTAATCCACAGTCATGAAGATTTGCTCTTTTGTTTTCTTCTTCTTCTTCTTTTTTTGTGTTGGAGTCTCAGTCTGTCACCCAGACTGGAGTGCAGTGCCACACTCCCTGTCACCGCAGCCTCGACATGCTGGGCTCCAGCGATCCTTCTGCCTCAGCCTTCCAAGTAGCTGGAACTACAAGGCGTGCACTACCACACCTGGCTAATTTTTGATTTATTGTAGAGATGAGGTCTCGCCAAGTTGCCTGAGTGAGTCTTGAACCCGCAGGCTCATGCAATCCACTCGCCTTGGCCTTCCAAAGTGCTGAAATCACAGGCTGAGCCACCGAGCCCGGCCTGTTTTCTTCAAAGTATTGTAGCCGGGCTCGGTGGCTCAGCCTGTAATCCCGTGCCTTTGGGAGGCTGAGGTGACTGGATTGCCTGAACCCGCGAGTTCAAGACCCGCCTGGGCAGTGAGACCTCATCTCTACAATAAATCAAAAAATCAGCTGGGCGTGGTAGCACATGCCTGTAATTCCAGCTACTCGGAAGGCTGAGGCGGAAGGATTGCCGAAGCTCAGCAGGTCGAGGCTGTGGTGGCTGGGAGCGGCCACTGCACTCCAGTCTGGGCAACAGAGTGAGACTGCAACTCAAAAAAAAAAGTATTGTATAATTTCAGCTCTTACAAGTAGGTCTGTGATCCAATTTGAGTTAATTTTTTGTGTATGGTGTGAGGTAGTGGTCAAACTTCATTCTTTTGCATGAGGCTGTTCAGTTGTCTTAGCACCATTTGTTGAGAAAAATATTCTTTCCTTATTGAATGTTGTAACACTTTTGTAGAATATCCATTGACCATAAACACGAAGGCCAGATAGTTGGACACTCAATTCTAGTCCATCAGTCTATTTGTCTACTTTTTTTTTTTTTTTTTTTGAGCCGAAGTCTTACTCTGTTGCCTATGCTGGAGTTCAGTGGCATGCTCACGGCCACCACAGCCTGGACCTGCTGGGCTCAGGCGATCCTTCCACCTCAGCCTTCCAAATAGCTGGAACCATAGGCGTGTACCACCATGTAGTTAATTTTCTGATTTATTGTAGAGACCAAGTCTTGCTATTTTGCCCAGGCTGGTCTCAAACTCCTGGGCTTGGGCAATCCTCACACCTTCACCTTCCAAAGTGCTGGGATTGCAGGTGTAAACCGCAGTGCTTGGCCTGTTTGTCTATTCTTATGCCCGTGTTATCCTTTCTTGATTCTCTTGGTTTGTAATAAGTTTTAAAATTCGGAAATGTGATCTTCCAACTTTGTTCTTTTCTAAGATTTTTATGGCTTTTTAGGGTTCTTTGCAATGCCATATATATTTTAGAACCAGCTTATCAACTTCTGCAAGAAAACTGGAATTTTGATAGCATTGTTTTAAATTTCTAGATCAATTTGGGGAGAATTACAATTTTCACAATATTATGTCTTCCAATACCTTGAACATTCCATTTATTTACATCTTCTTTAATTCCTTTCACCAATATTTTGTAGTTTTCAGTGTACTTGTACTTATTTTGTTAAATTTATTCCTAAGTATCCTATTCTTTTCAATGCTATTGTAAATGGAATTTCATTTTCAGATTGTTCATTGTTAATGTGTAGGAAAACAATTTTTGGATATTGATCTTGTAACCTGCAACTTTACTGACCTTGTGTATTTGTTCTAATGGCTGTGTGTGTGTATTCCTTAGTTTTTTTCTATATATAAGATAATGTCATCTATGAATAGAAATCCATTTTATTTATTTTATTTTATTTTTTGTTTTGTTTTTTTTTGAGTTGAAGTCTCACTCAGTCGCCCAGACTGGAGTGCAGTGGCCACTCCCGGCCACTGCATCCTCCCCTGCTGGGCTCCAGTGATCCTTCCGCCTCAGCCTTCCAAGTAGCTGGAATTATAGGCATGCGCTACCATGCCCGGCTGATTTTTTGATTTATTGTAGAGATGAGGTCTCGCTGCCCAGGCGGGTCTCGAACCTGCGGGCTCAGGCAATCTACTCACCTCAGCCTCCCAAAGGCGCGGGATTACAGGCTGAGCCACCGAGCCCGGTTTATTTATTTTTTTAACTGGAAAAAATTATTCCAGATTATTTTTTTTCTGGTTTTTTTTTTTGTTTTTGTTTTTGTTTTGAGTTGGAGTCTCACTCCGTTACCCAGCCTGGAGTGCAGTGGCCGCTCCCGGCCACCTCAGCCTTGACCTGCTGGACTCCGGCGATCCTTCCACCTCAGCCTTCCGAGGAGTCGGAACTACAGGCGTGCACTACCACGTCCGGCTGATATTTTTGATTTATCGTAGAGATGAGGTCTCATCAAGTTGCCCAGGTGGGTCTTGAACCTGCAGGCTCAGGCAATCCACTCACCTCAGCCTCCTAAAGCGTGGGATTACAGGCTGAGCCACCAAGCCCGGCTCAGATTATTTCTTTTTCTTATTTCTTTTCCTTGCCCAGTCCTCCTGGCTAGAACCTCCATTACAAGCCTGAACAGAAGTGGTGACTGCAAATATGCCTGTCTTATTCCTGATCTTAGAGGAGAAATCTTTCAGCTTTTCATCATTAAAGATAGTGCTAGTCATGGGCTCCTGCTTATAATTTTAATACTTTTTTTTCAAGGTTAAAAAAGCTTTATTAGGAAGACTAAAATGAAAAGTGTGGTAAATGGAACAGCTAGGTTGTACAGGAAAGGACTTGGGAATTCCCCTTCTGATGTTCTCCAATGCTTGAATTCCAGTTGTATGCTTCTTGTCCTTTCCTCAGACCTCTAACTTCAGCTGGAATTAAGCAGAAAGCTTGGCTTCTTTTGTTCCCTCAAATCATTCTTGTGTTCCAGACAAAGTGCTGGACCTTTAAACAAGCAGGTTTCTGGTAATAGCACCTCTAGCCGGGTTCAGTGAGTCAGCCTGTAATCCCGCGCTTTGGGAGGCCGAGGTAAGTGGATTGCCCGAGCCTGCGGGTTTGAGACCCACCTGGGCAACTTGGCGAGACCTCATCTCTACAATAAATAAAAAAATCAGCCGGGCACGGTAGCGTGCGCCTGTAGTTCCAGCTACTTGGAAGGCTGAGGCGGAAGGATTGCCGGAGCCCAGCAGGTGGAGGCTGCAGTGTCCGGG
>NW_007258462.1:47725-57276 GCF_000164805.1 Carlito syrichta | reverse complement strand
AAAAAAAAAAAAAAAAAAAAAAAAAAGCACCTCTTAACTCTGAAGTCTTTTCAATGGTATACAGGAGCAAGCTGCTCTGTAAGATAGAGGAATGTATCATCATTAGGAAACAAGTTTTTTTTAAAAAAGTAAGATGAACTCTCTCTGAATCTGTGCCTTCATTTTTTCTGACCATATCTGCATACCATGGGACCATCTTGGCCATCCATCTGCCTGACCTTTTAGTTACAGGGTCCATCATCCTGTAATTCCCTGTTTCTCTCCAATTCTAGAGAGAATCTGATTGGCTCAGCCAAGTGTAGAGCTTGGCTTCTCTCTGGTCAGGTGTCTGCTATGGTCCATTCAACCGTGGCTAGAGTAGAGGGCTGGGCCCTGCAGTGTGCACATGGCTGCTGACAACCACATCTGGGCTGAACAAGTCATCCTGGCTTGCTCAGAACTTTCCTGGTTTGAATACTGGAAGTCCCACTCAGTCTCTCTCAACCTCCCTCAGTTCTGAGTAAGCCGTAATAGTTGGTTATCCTATCCTCCTCCTTAGCAATACCTGCATGTGCATAGGATTGGAGTGGGTCATTTATTTATTTTGCATTTTATTTTTGAATTGGAGTCTCACTTGCCACCCAGGCTGGAGTGCAGTGGCATGCTCATGGCCACAGCAAGCCTCGACTGGCTGGGCTCCGACAATCCTTCCACCTCAGCCTTCCAAGTAGCCGGAACTACAGGCGTGCGCTACCACACCCGGCTAATGTTTGATTTATTGCAGAGATGAGATCTTGCCAAGTTTCCTGGGCTGGTCTCGAACCTGCAGATTCAGGCAATGCTCTCGTCTCGGCCTCCCAAAGTGCTAGCATTACAGGCTGAGCCACCGAGCCTGGCCAGAATGGGTCATTTATAAGGGGGACCATGGTTAGGAGGTAAAAACAGACACATTCAACAAATGCTTTTGACTCCCAGAGTAAATCAGACTGCTTGAGCAGAGGTAAGTGTCTTCAAAATTGGAGTTCCAGAAGCATCGTTAGCCCTTGTTGGACACTGTGTGCCCAGGACCATGATATAGGGCATTTTTAAAGATATGGCCCTTGGAGGGACTCAGGAAACAAAAGAGAAAGAACTGCTGTCTACGAAAGATCTACATGTAAGCATTGAAATCTGGCGACTTACAGCCCAACCTCAGCTGTCTTGTTCATCCAAAAAAGAGGATTTTATACAATTTTTGTCTGAATCCTTCTCAAACCGTCCCAGGCTCCATTCTCCCACTTGCCTTCCGTGTGCCCCTCTACACACAAATATTTCCAGCCTGATCTCCAAAGATAACTGAGTTTGTAAACTCATTTCGGTGGTGAAAGAAACAAAAGATTAAGTTCAGTAGCTGAGAAATATCACCAGCTCCAACAATTTCACTCATTTGTTAGGAACATTGGGCATCATTCTAGTGCATAACATGATTGATTGGCTAATATAATAATACTTACTCCACATCACTGGTACTTACAACAAGGGGAAGTTCCTAGGAGAGACAAGAGCTGACATGGAGAAATTAATTAGAAAATTTACAAATCTGTGAGATTTTTTGTGTCCCCAGAAGCCAACCCTGAGAAGATTCTAGTGTGGGTATTTCCATGGGAGGTGATCCCAGGGATGGCTGCTGGAGAGTTGGAATGTGATTCCGGGAAGGAAGACAAGAAAAGGCATGCCAGCCTGATTCCCCTGGGAAAGTCTGGGAGAGAGTATAGAATGCAAACCTTGGAGCAGTTCCCTGTGAGTGACGTATCATAATGATTTGTGATCCTAATGTCTCCAAACGAAGTCACTCATGTCAAGCGGCACTGAGCCCACGGTGAGGTTGCTCCCCCCGAAAGCTACAGACATGTCTAATGAACTCAGGTGAAAATGTAGGGTGATGGAAGACCCATTGGTGGTGACCAGGTTCTTGGTGCTGCAAACAAAGAATTGGATGAGACACACATACAGAGAGCTAAAGCAAAGAGTAGTTTATTTAGCAAAAGGACAGAAGCGGTACACTCCAAAGACACGAGAGGATAGAGCAGACTCGAGCTGAGCAAAGCTGGGACCTTAAATATTTCTTTGTGTGTGGGAAAGTGTGTTCTAATTTTGCAAAGTTTCCAAAAGGATAACGTTTTGACAAATGTTTCTAGGGTTCATTGCGCTTCCTGGGGAAGGGATAAGACCTCAGGTTACTGTGCATGAGTTTGATGTAGTTCTTATCATGTCTCAGAAAGGGATGTTACAGATGTTGTCCTGGGAGATTGGTTAACATTTCATTTTATGGCTTCTTTCCTGTTACGCTCTGTCTTTGGAGGCTGATTAACTTTGCAGTTTTATGGTTTCTTTTCTTTTCCCATGGCTTCTTATCTGTTGAGGCTTGCCTTCTAGTCTCCATCCTATCTCCTGCCTCAATAAGATTACACCTGCTGACGCCCTGCACCACCTGGGACCTTAAACAAACCGATGGAAAGTGAAGGTGGCTGTGAAAGGTGGCTGAGATCATGAGAGGGTCATAAAAGCAGCCAGGACCAGGCTTGGTCTCATTCACCTTTCTGGGACTCTGCCCATGAGAACCCTGAGGCTGCCATTTTGATGGCTGCCACCTCTAGAGGCTCTGTGTGAGAGAAGTGACAGAAGATCTTCCAGGCCACTGTCTGTGGGCACGTTGGTCTCTTGAGCCATCTTTGTGGTTTGTTACCCTTATTTTATTACTGTGTGTGTGTTGAATTTTTTTGTTTTTTTGAGTTGGAGTCTTACTCCGTAGCCCAGGTTGGAGTGCCATGTCACACTCACGGCCACCCTGGCGACGATGTGCTGGGCTCCGGCGATCCTTCTGCCTCAGTCTTTCAAGTAGCTGGAACTACAGGTGCGCACTACCATGCCCGGCTAATTTTTGATGTATTGTAGAGACTAGTTGCCCAGGTGGGCACCTCGCCAAGTTGCCCAGGTGGGTCTTGAACCTGTGGGCTCAGGCAATCCACTCACCTCGACCTCCCAAAGTGCTGGGATTACAGTCTGAGCCACCGAGTCTGACTTTTTTTTTTTTTGAGTCGGAATCTCACTCTGTCACCCAGGCTAGAGTGCAGTGACACACTCATGGCCACTGCATCCTTGACCTGCTGAGCTCAGGCGATCCTTCTACCTCAGCCTTCCAAGTAGCTGGAACTACAGATGCACTACCATGCCTGGCTAATTTTTTTTGATTTATTGTACGATGAGGTCTCACCAAGTTGCCCAGGCTGGTCTCAAACCCCTGGCCTCAGGCAATCCACTCGCCTTGGCCTCCCAAAGTGCTGGCGTTACAGGCTTGAGCCACCGTGCCCGGCCCATGTGTTGAATATCAATTGCGTGATGGGTGGTGTATGAAGGACTCTCAATAAGACATGAGTTGGCCTACTGAATCATGGTGAGGGACTTGGGTTGGAGTTAGCACACCTAGGTGGGGTGAATCTAATGAAGATATCATTGTGGAGAAAGGGGCACAACTGGGGTGCTTTTTCACCAATTCCTGCCAGCCATTGGCTAAGGACTGCTCCCAGAGGGCATACAGTCCCTGGCACTTCCAGCCTGCCCGGAAGAAAGTCCTGAAGCAAACAGGCGTGGCTGCAGGCGGTTGGTGTTCAGGCCATTCTCTCTGGTGTGGCGGCTGCTGAAAGCACAGCAGGGTGGCAGCCTCCCTTGCACACACATGCTCTTTTGTCACTGCAGGACCCCGGTCTTAACAGGACGCCAAATGGCTGTCCCTTTGTAGACAGTGTTGGATATTAAATTTGACCGGAGTTCTTGGCTGGGAGCCCCAGAGTGCCTTCTAGTGCAAGGAAGGAAGAGAAAGGGAGATTTAAAAAAAATATATATATATTTTATTTTAAAGTTTTGGGATTCAGTTAAGGGTTAGGTATACAAATATTCATTGTGCAGTATATTCCTTGTTGATAAGGTGTGCCCC
This sequence comes from Carlito syrichta, assembly GCF_000164805.1. NCBI lineage: Eukaryota > Metazoa > Chordata > Mammalia > Primates > Tarsiidae > Carlito > Carlito syrichta. The sequence goes on along the minus strand of NW_007258462.1, from coordinate 53,324 downwards.
CCCATCCCCAGACAGATATTGACTACCGTTAATCCCACCTCCCTTCCCCTCCCTGTCCCCACCCCCATAGTTTCCCACCACTGTCAATCCTTTTCTTATAGTATTACGGTATTTGCTCAAGGTCCACTTATGAGTGAGAACATGTGATGCTCAGATCTTTGTTTCTGTGAGAGGTCACTCAGTATTATAATCTCTAATTCCATCCAGGTTGCTGCGAAATTCAGGATTTTGTTCTTTTTTATGGCTGCATAATATTCCATTGTGTATATGTACCACATTTTTAAAATCCAGTCCTTTTTTTTTTGGAGTTGGAGTCTCACTCTGTCGCCCAGACTGGAGTGCAGTGGCTGCTCCCGGCCACCGCAGCCTCGACCTGCTGGGCTCTGGCGATCCTTCCGCCTCAACCTTCCGAGTAGCCGGAATTACAGGCATGTGCTACCACGCCCGGCTGATCTTTTGATTTATTGTAGAGATGAGGTCTCGCTGCCCAGGCGGGTCTCGAACCCGCGGGCTCAGGCAATCCACTCACCTCAGCCTCCCAAAGGCACGGGATTACAGGCTGAGCCACCGAGCCCAGCCCAGTCCTCTTTTGATGGACAGCGTGATTGGTTCCATGATCTTGCTATTGTGAACAATGCTGCGATAAACATACGTGGGCAGGTATGTTTTTTATAGAGTGATTTGAGTTCTTCAGGTTCGAACACTTCTACACTGTTGGTGGGAGTAAACGAGGACAGCCTCTGTGGAAATCAGTGTGGCGATTCCTAAAAGCTCTAAAAATCGACCTTCCATATGACCCTGCAATCCCCCTACTGAGAAGGGGAGATTTATAGAACTGCATGAGTGACTCAGGGAGCCAGGGGGGTCAGCCTCACCCTAGGATGTCGCAGGGGGGACTCTGCCACCCTGTTGCACGGGAAGGCACCCACCTCACCAAGCTGTCACCAGGACCTTACACGAGTCGATGGGAAGTGAAAGGTGGCTGAGATCACAAGAGGGTCACAAAAGCAGCCAGGACAAGGCCTTGTCTGAGACCCCTTTCCGGGGTTCTGCCCATGAGAACCCTGAGGTCTCCCCCCAGTTCTGATGGGGAACCAGAGCGCGCATGCAAAGCGTGCCTAGCTGGCAAGGGAGTCAGCCTCTATCCTATGCGTTCGGCAGAGGCTGGAAGGCAGGCAGGGGAGTGGGGAAGCTGCGTGGTTATAAACAAGGGAGCTTTGGGGGTGCCCTGGTTGGGACGCCCACTGGGTATCCTATGGGACTGGTCAGAGGAGCAAATGGGACTTCCTGGAGTCGGTCCCAAGTTGGAAAAGGAGGCAATTATTTGGGAAGCTGGCAGTTGTTGACCGAGTCCTGACCGTGTGGGGCAGGTGCTATGGTTTGTGGTTTGGCTGCCCGGGCCGGTGGTGGCAGAGGCTGCAGGTCAAAGTTCTCTTTCATGTGTGGTCTAGACCCTTTTGGTCTTCAGTCTTGCATCCCAAAGCCAGATGCCAGTGCTGTCATCCCTCTCTGCTGGAGGGACTTCGTGAATCCAAATCATAGGCCTGAGCTAAAAGGGAACACTGGCTCTTCCCCCGGCGGTGGGCTCCCAGGGGGGAACATTCGTCCAAGGGAGGGAAGGGGTTCAGAGACGCTGGGTGGCCACACAGCATGACCAACGTCCATCACATGGGTTCAGCTGGTGACCAAAACTTCACAAAATGAGGACCTGGAATATTTCTTGAATTAGTGAATAAAAAGAAAAAGAATCCCCGTGCCAGTTTTCCTCCAGAGGTGAAACTTAAATCTCTCTTCAAAGAATATAATAGGCCGGGCTTGGTGGCTCAGCCTGTAATCCCAGCGCTTTGGGAGGCCGGGTGAGTGGATTGCCTGAGTCCGTGGGCTCAAGACCTGCCTGGGCAATTTGGCAAGACCGCATCTCTACAATAAATCAAAAAATTAGCCAGGCGTGGTGGCGCATGCCTGTAGTTCCAGCTACTTGGAAGGCTAAGGCCGAAGGGTCTCCAGAGTTCTGCAGGAAAAAAAAAAACAAAAAAACCAGAATGTTTAAAGAAGCACAAGAAAATCCTCACGATCTTCACCAACATAATAATAATAACCATTGTTACCATTTTGACATTTTGACCATTTCTTTGGAAATTTCTTGGTCCTTTTTTTTTTTTTTTTACATGATTGAGATGATACTGTATATGCGATTTTATATTCTGCTTTTTTGGTTTAACTCTAAGTCATAGCATCTCACCATTTCACTAAAGCTCTTTGTAAACATCATTTTATGACTTTATAATGTTCCACTGTGTAGTTGTATATACATAATTTATGTAACTATTCCCAGAACATTGACTGTTTAGATTGTTTCTCATTTTTGTTGCTATTATGAGTATAAATTCTTGTTTTTGTTTCTATGTGGGATAGTGTTTTAGAGGGTGATCACTAAATCATGGGACATGAATGTCTTTCTCTTTCTTGACTTTTAGTCCTCAGGACTATTTTATAAAGACAGAAATGTGACAGGACTTTGACAGCCCTTGTACTATCTGCTACTTCTGGTCAATAGGAGAGAGGGACAAAGGGAAGGCAGTATAAATACATAGACATCCAGCAAGAAAAGGCTTTCGGAAAAACTGTCCCAAGTTAGATCCAAATCTGTGGGTTTGGATTATTCTGTGAAACAGTGTATTGTCTGCTGAGGCCCGCGGTGAGTGTTTATGAGAGTTTTTTTTGCTAGCTTGTGGTTTGCATAGAGAGCAGAGAAACTCATTCTGATTCTGAATAAGTGATGATAACATTTTACAGTAACTATAACAGCAGATAACTCATGATACTCTCTCTATATTTTTTGAAAGCAGGTTTTATTGAGAGGACAGAAAATTTTCTACAGTGGGAGGGGACCCGAGGGGGTTGTCTGATACTCTATTTTTTTTTTTATCTGGGATGTACCTTAGTTTGTTCTGTGCTGCTGTAACAGAATACTACAGACTGGGTAATTTATAATACACAGAAATTTACTTCTTATAGTCCTGGTGGCTGAGAAGTCCAAGATCAAAGGATTGGCATCTGCTCAGGGCCTTTCTGCTGCGTCATGCCATGATGGCAGGCAGAAGGGCAAAGGGAGGGAAAGCAAGAGAGCAAGAGGAAGCTTATCTCATCCTTTTATAAGAGACCCATGACTTATGGCTGGGTGCAGTGACTCACACCTGTAATCACAGCACTTTGGCAGGCTGAGGCGAGAGGATTGCTTAAGCCCAGGAGTTCTAGACCAGGCCGGGCAACGTAGCCTGACCTCATCTCTACAAAAAAATAAAACAAATTAGCCAGACCTGGTGGTGCACACCTGTAGTCCCTGCTACCCAAGAGGCTGAGGTGGAAGGATCACCTAAACCCGAGAGGTCGAGGCTGCAGTGAGCTGTGATTGTGTGACTGTGCTCCAGCCTGACTCAAAAAAAAAAAAAAAAAAAAAATGGAGAAGGCTGGGCTCGGTGGCTCAGCCTGCAATTCCAGCACTTTGGGAGGCCGAGGCTAGTGGACTGCCTGAGCCCGTGGGTTCGAGACCCAGCTGGGCAAGTTGATGAGACCGCATCTCTACAATAAATCAAAAACTAGCCGCGTGTGGTAGTGTGTGCCTATAGTTCCAGCTACTTGGAAGGCTGAGGCGGAAGGATCGCCGGAGCCCAGCAGGTCGAGGCTGCGGTGGCCGGGAGCGGCCGCTGCACTCCAGTCTGGGCGACGGAGCGAGACTCCAACTCAAAAAAAAGAAAAGAAAAGAAACCCATTCCCATAATAACAACATTAGTCCACTCTCCCACCTTCAAATACCACACATGAAGTATCAAGTTTCCAGCACATGAATTTTGGGGGACACATTTGTATGATAGCAGGGTGAAACAATCCATCAGTTAACTGTCTTTAAAAATGCATATCCCAAATATAGATGCCTGTGGCTGTCCTTCATAAACATGAATGGAACATCAAAATCACCAGAAACCTTCTTAAAACACAGCTTTAACAAGGATTAAATCTTTGAGTTCTACTCCAAGGATTCTGATTTGCATTTCTGATGCGTTTCCAGGGGATGCTGATGCTGCTGGTCCCAAGAACCACACTCTGGGGCTTTGTTAAACTCAGCATAAGAAACTATAAAGAGAGAAACCACAGGTGCCTTCAAACAGTACAGTTTGAGGAAAGGGATCTTAGGCTCACTTCGTGTCCAACCACGAACAAAGGTTATTTGTGAAGCACAGGAACTTGAGGCAGAGAGGCAGGGTTGTCTTCTGTTCCTTTGAGAGGATGAGACCATCATGGGGTTAAGGATAAACATGTCTGTGTTCTGGTGCTCTGGGCTCCACCAGGCTCTGGATGTGAGAAGTTCTCTCTCTCTCTTCTTTTTTTTTTTTTAAGCTTTTGAGATTTTCTTTTTATTTCCATTTCCTTTTTAAAACACAGCACCTATTCTTTTTTATGTTGTTAAAGAAGGGTGAGCTCATTAAAAAGGAAAACAAAAAAACAGGAACCCCCACAAATCCAATTCTATCTCCCCTCTCAAACTGTTCAAGATGCACGCATGTTTATTGTCTATCAGTTTATTTTCTAGCTCTTTCCATGTTGTTATCAGAGGTTGACACCAAACTACCAGGTAGATATTTTTCCTTTGATTTAAATTCAAATTCCATTCCAACAAAGCAACCAAAAAAAAAAAAAACAAATTAACATCTAGTTTTAGCTTCTGGGGAATTAGGTTCTCAAGGTAAGAAGTAAACATAGAGGAAAAATGGTGTTGCCATCTTCATTCAGAAAATCATTATTTTCAGCAAAATGGGGCAGAGGCAGAAAATCCAGGTTGCAGGACTGAGAAAAAGGAGTGCCCGCCCCATGGGACACTTACAAACTGATCACTATGACAACAACCCTTTCTAGAGGTAATAATGTCATTAGGTTGTGCTAATCCTCCACAAACCTCAACAGTCCCGGATTAAGAACACCTGGAAATTGTTCAGATGACACAAATTTCTGTTTCCTGCTGTTAAGTCTCCTATGATGCCTCTCTGCAGCATCTGCCACCATTTTTTTTTTTTTTTTCCTTTTCGGACTTCTTCCTTTCGAGTCAGGAAGTATTCATAAAGTGCAAGTAAGATTCATTCCCTCGCCTGTGCGCCTAAGTTCCTGTCTTGACGGTCAGTACTGCCAAATCCCTCAGTTAAACCGCTGGCCGACTAGGATGTCCGCAGGGATTTCTGGAGTTAGTAAATGAGATCATCCGGCCCAGAGAGCCTCGGAAGGTCAATGCAGTCTTGGCAAGAAAACACGAAGCGCCCCACACGAGACCGGGACGCGAAAGGTGCAGGCCGGAGAGGCTGTTCGTCGTCCCTGAAGGAGCCATCTCTGGACCTCAGCTCTGAAAGGGGATCCGGCAACTGTCACCAAAACGAGCAAGGCCGGCGGGTCTCAGGGCCCGGTCCAACCTTCAGTGTGGGCAGATTCGTTTCCCTGGTTAAATTCCTGCGTCTCTTTTCGGCTTCTGCCGGTTCTTCAGCACCCAAGTACCAGACGGGCACAGGCGTCTGGCCGCGCGGGAAGGCTGTCCTTCGTGGGGGCTCCTGCG
>NW_007258462.1:45900-47385 GCF_000164805.1 Carlito syrichta | reverse complement strand
GGGGGGGGGGGGGGGGAACACAATACATCAAAAAAATTAGCCGGGTGTGGTGGTGCGCGCTTGTAGTTCCAGCTACCTGGAAGGCTGAGGCAGAAGGACTGTGGAGCCCGGCATGGCGAGGCTGGGGTGGCCGTGAGCTTGCCATTGCAGTCCCGGCTGGGCGACGGAGTGAGACTCCAACTCAAACAAGCAGACCAAAAGAACACTCGGTGCTGTCTTTGCAATTCTTAACCGTTATTCCAAAATAAAAAAGTTTATTTTAAAAATGCTATTGTAGCCAGGTGCAGTGGCCCAAGTCTGTAATCCCAGCACGTTGGGAGGCAGAGGGGAGAGGATTGCCTGAGTCCAGGGGTTCGAAACCAGTCTGGGCAATATGGTGAGATCTCGTCTCTATAATAAAAAAAAAAAATCAAAAAAATTAGCCATATGGTGGTGCGTACTTGTAGTTCCAGCTACTTGGAAAGCTGAGGTGGAAGGATCACCTCAGCCCGACAGGTCGAGGCTGTAGTGGCCATGAGCGTGCCACCGCACTCTAGCCTGGGTGACAGAGTGAGACTCTGACTCAAAAAAATAAAAATAAATAAAAATGCTATGGTAAATTAGATTTTCAATGACTAGAGTAGAGCTATGTCTCCTAAATATAGTAATTTATGCACAATTATGAGGTGTTTTCTTTACTGTGTATTACTACCACTTGTACTAAGATTTTCTCTAAATTAAATATTTTAAAATAATGTAAGTATGTGCCTTTGTCACGAGCTTATTTATTGCAACCTCAGTATCATGGTATAAGTGTAATGTGTTATTTAATTTTTTTATAATACACATTTTTAAAAAGTGAATTTTGGCAGATTTTTTCTTTTTCCTAAAACCCAGACATGAGGTCACGCATTCTGTTTGGCTTGGTTCTTCCGACTCATGCCACAGGACTTGGGCAGGCGCTATGCCCTCCCTTCCATGTCTGGGAAACTGCCACTTGCCTTCTTAGCTTAAACATGGTCTCCTCAGGGCAGAGCCCCCTCATCTCTGGCTCGCCTCTGGTGGCACCGTGCAGCTCTCCTTTCCAACATTTGCCACAGCTGTCTGTCATCTGTTCACAGCTGTTCTCTCACCCTTTTTACATCTCCTCTGACGCCTCCGATAGGCACCCAGCAGAAACAGCAGCAACTTTCCTGGTTTGTCCTTCCCGGAGTCAACTGGAAATTTGAGATGCCCTGGCAGAGGTGACTGGGGGGGGGGTGTAGTCAAATTCTCAAAAACAAAAAAGAAATCCTACCCATAAAGCTGGATCGGTTGGATATGTATTTTACTAATTTCTTCCATCCCACTAAAGTTCTAACTATTATTTCACTCTGTTTAACAATTTCAACAGAATTATTCTATTCATAGAACAGCCAAGAAAGAACAATTTTTTTAGTTGCTATTTTCCTAAATTCAGCAGGATACCTTTCAAATGGAAAGTTTAGGAGGAAAGGGGGAAGCTTA
>NW_007258462.1:41795-45880 GCF_000164805.1 Carlito syrichta | reverse complement strand
ACCTTCGAGAGGATGCAGGTGCAGTGCTCTGGAGAGGAGAGTAGAAGAGCCGTGGGCTTTTCTGGTTCCAGACAAGAAGGAATGAGAATGGAGGTGTGGCGAGCAGAGAATGAGAATGTACTGGGTCTGGGGCTTGGCAAGGGTGTTAATTTGGACAGGGAGTCAGGATCAGTGGCGTGGGGTCATGCCGCGTCTCCTTTCAGCCAGATATTTAGAAACGAAAAGCCTGGTGAAGTTGTACAGATCGGCAAAGGGCGAGTTGTATTTTTAATAAGCATACAACATTGGCAGTCAAAATCTAGCTTTCTTCTACTTCGGAGGCTGAGATGGGAGGATCACTTGAGCCCAAGAGGTCAAGGCTTGGTGTAAGCCAGGATCGTGCCATCGCACTTGGGCCTGGATGAGTCTCTGTCTCAAACAAACATCAATCTAGCTTTCTTGTATTATTATTGTTCCATAATGCTTGAATCATGAAGAAGGTGGAATTATGGAGTGACTGAAATACTCTACTATCTGATTAGGATGCTGATTATGAACAACATTCATTCAAGGTTGGTTGGGATGTGCTTGGAAATAAAACTTAAACATCTAGAAATGAAAGGCACGCCTTTTTCCAAGAATACAACCTACACGTAAATGGTTGGACTATTTATTAGGAATCAGAAACACATGATTTAGAACAAAAGAAGGAGGAAATCTACTGCAAAATTCAAAAGCTTTTTTTTTTAGATTCATTTTAGTCCAATAAATATTTGTTGAGTATCTACAGCCACTTATTGTGTTATCTCTGAGAAGAGGTGCTTGGCTGGTAGGGCAGGCGGACACACAACTGCCATGATGCAGTTGCCAAGTGTGTGCATTCGCATGTTGTGGGAGGCACAAAAGTGACTGAGAAGGGCGAGTGACAATATGTGTGGATGAGTGTGGGGGTCGGGGACAGGGGGAATTCACTAGAGGCAGTCATTTTGCATAATAAACCACCCCCAAACCTGGTAACTCCCAATAACAAATGCTTTTTAAAAAAAAATGTATTTTTTATTTTAAAATTGTGGGGTACAATTAAAGGTTAGGTATACAAATGTGCATCGTTCAGGCATCCTTGTTGATAAGGGGTGTCTCCCCGTCCCCAGACAGATATTGACTAAATAAATGCTTTTTTTCACTCAGGGTCTGCAAGTCAGCAGTGGGGAGGGTCAGATCTGCTCCACGGGCCTCTTATCCACCTAGGACCAGTGACCACTCCAGGACACATTCCCGTGGCAAGTAACAGAAATGCTGGAGATCAAGTAGACACATACAATGCCTCTAAGGGTTTGGCTTGGAACTGTCACAATACTACTTCTGTCCACATGTCAGTGGCTACAACAGCACAGCATGGCCAAGCCCAACACCCATGGGGTGGCGAGATATGCTGTACTCACTCTAGAGCAAGAAGACACGGTCACTAGGTCACTAAGCAGAGAGGGTGGATGCATAGTTTTGTCATGAAGGGAGGGGTAGAAGCAATCAATCAAACTACTCTAGTCGGTGATGTCTGAGCAGGGTTTTGAAGGGTATAGAAGCTACCTGGGCAGTGGAATGTGAACCTTTCATTTTACAATAGGCCTGGCTCAGATCAGAGCTGTTAAAGTTCCTCTAAGATGTCAACTACTGAATTTCTGGGATCCAGGTGTGAAAAAGGGAAGCTGGACTCCCTGCTTTTTTCCAAGTTGATGCCGTATTTTTTTTTTGAGTTAGAGTCTCATTCTGTTGCCCAGACGAGTGCAGTGGCTGCTCCTGGTCACTGCAGACTCGACCTGCTGGGCTCCGGCGATCCTTCCACCTCAGCCTTCCAAGTAGCTGGAACTACAGGTTCGTGCTACTTCACCCGGCTAAGTTTTGATTTATTGTAGAGACGAGGTCTTGCCAAGTTGCCTGGGTGGGTCTCGAACCCACGGGCTCAGGCAATCCACTGGCCTCGGTCTCCTAAAGTGCTGGGATGACATCGGCCACCAAACCTGGCCAATGTTGTATTTTCTTTTTTTTTTTTTTGAGTTAGAGCCTCACTCTGTTGCCCAGACTGGAGTGCAGTGGCCGCTCCCGGTCACCGCAGCCTCGACCTGCTGGGCTCTGGTGATCCTTCCGCCTCAGCCTTATGAGTAGCCGGAATTACAGGCATGCGCTACCACGCCCGCCACGCCCGGCTGATTTTTTGATTTATTGTAGAGATAAGGTCTCGCTGCCCAGGCGGGTCTCGAACCCGCGGGCTCAGGCAATCCACTCACCTCAGCCTCCCAAAGGCGCGGGATTCCAGGCTGAGCCACCGAGCCTGGTTCAATGTTGTACTTTTTAGTCCTCTGCACAACTCTCAAAGGAGTTCCTTGTGAGAGTTCTACTGGGAGTCTGTTGCTTTTTGTCTACTGCAAAGTTTTGAGCACTGCAAAGGTGAACTGAGGAGAAAGGCCCTGAGTAATCGTGACCATGAGGGGAAAGACGACTTGGAATACTGGGCAGCTTCTTTGTATTCAAAGGGCAGCCTGTCGCCCTCCCTAGTGAGACATGCTGGGGTTTGTTTCGTTGGAGTCTGTGGCCCTGCTGAAGACTCTTAGTGTCTGTGGGTCCCTCAGGAGGCCCTGAGAGTACATCCTGACTATCATTCAAGTGTTTGTAAATGACCTTCCAGTTCTGTCTCCTCAGATGACTGTCGACTGGAGAGCAGGGAGCCTGATGTGAAGGCATTCTGAGGGACTTTGGACAGCCTCTGTGTCTTTTATGAAGAGCATTTCATTCCCCTAGGGGAGGCTGTACCAGGGACACAGAGGGCAAATACACGTGTGTGAGATAGATAAAGAAAGAGAGAGACAGAGAGACAGAGAGACAGAGAGAGGGAGAGAGAGAAACAGAGAGAGGAAGAGAGAGAGGGAGAGAGAGACAGAGAGAAACAGAGAGAGGAAGAGAGAGAGGGAGAGAGAGACAGAGAGAGACAGAGAGACAGAGAAAGAGAGAGTTCCTGGGGAGTGGCGATAGTAGGGGAGCTGGAGACAGGAAAGTTCCAGCAAGGTGCCTTTCCTGTTGGAAATTAAGACCGTGTGATCATGGAGTATAAGGGCCACAGAATGTACCAGAGAGCTACATGTAAAGGCAGAGATCACCGGGAGATCTCAATAAAACAGAGGAGACTCCAGCCGTGCCATGAAGGCAGTCCCACCCCAATCCTACCAAAAAACAGCAGCAATAACCAACCAACCCAATAAAACCCCAAACAATAAAAAAATAAATTAGCTGGGCTCGGTGGCTCAGCCTGTAATCCTGCGCTTTGGGAGGCTGAGGTGAGTGGATTGCCTGAGCCCGCAGGTTCGAGACCCACCTGGGCAGTGAGACCTCATCTCTACAATAAATCAAAAAATCAGCCGGGCGTGGTAGCGCATGGCTGTAATTCCGGCTACTCGGAAGGCTGAGGCGGAAGGATCGCTGGAGCCCAGCAGGTCGAGACTGCGGTGGCTGGGAGCAGCCACTACACTCCAGTCTAGGCGACAGAGAGAGACTCCAACTCAAAAAATAAAAATAAAAAATAAATAAATAAATAAATTAACAAACTGGCCAGGGGCGCTGGCTCATGCCTGTAATCCTAGCACTTTGGGAGGCAGAAGCGGGAGGATTGCTTGAGGCCAGGAGTTCTAGACCATTCTGGACAACATAGCAAGACCTCATCTCTACAAAAAATAAAAAAAAATTAGCCGGGCGGGTGGCGCATGCCTGTAGGCTCTCCTACTTGGGAGGCTGAGGCCAAAGGATCGCCTGAGCCCAGGAGGTCGAGGCTGTGGTGAACTGCGATCATGCTACTGCACTCCAGCCTAGGCAACAGAGTGAGACTCTGACTCAAAAGTCAATCAATCAATCAGTCAATCAATCAACGAACCAACCAATCCTTCCCTTTCCCATTCTCCCTCATCTTGGCAAATGGCACCAATCAACCTAGTTGTTTAAGCTAAAATCTAGGTTTTATCTTTTTTTTTCTTTTTCATTTTGCTATTATTGCAAGGTAGTTTCTGAAAGGCACGGGGAACAGCCAGAAGGATGTCTCCCGAGATGGCGCCAACACTAGG
>NW_007258462.1:33706-41144 GCF_000164805.1 Carlito syrichta | reverse complement strand
CGCCCGCCCAACACCACCTTTTGCAGCCAGAACCCCCTCCCATTCAGAGCCCCCTCCTCACGGGCAGCTTCTCGTCTTCTACATCATTTTGCCTGTTTTTGAATTTGATATCAATAGAATCCTAGAGTGGGTTCCCTTTGGTGTCTGACTTCTGTTGCCCATCATTATGTTTGTGAGATGCATCCATGCTGTCTGCAGCAATTGCTTCTCCATTGCTATTGCTATAGAGCAGAGCACTCCATTATGTAAATAGTCGATAATTTATTCATTCGTTTCACGCTATGAGCATTTGCTTATTTTTCAGTTCAGGGCTACGATAGATAAAGCAGCGAGCTGTCTTGTATTTGCCTTTTGAAGAGTGCATGCATCTGGTTCCTGGATGTACAATGAGGTGTGCAAATACTGGCATCGTGTGTGTGGCTTTGGTAAATACCCGCAGCTTCCTCAAGTGGCATCCGTCTCGAGGGATTGTCTTTCACATTTTTTTCACTCTTTGTCTTTCACAGCCAGTCAAGCTGCAAATCTTGTGAGCCTGACCTCCAAAACAAAGCCTTGAACTTGTTGGTTTCTCCCTGTCTCCAGCACTGTCCACCCCATCCTAGCTGCTATCATCTTCTTCCTGACAATAGCAAGCCCCTCCTGGCCACTGGCTGCTGGCTTGCTGAAGTCACTTCAGTCCATTCTGCCCACAGCATGCAGGGTGGCCTCTAGAAACTGCCCCAGATTATTGCATATTTTACTTCAAATCCCCCTTCTGACATGGTAACCCCAAATCTGAGAGGACTGACGTGTAATGTTTGTCTGTTTAAAAGAAGTCACCTGGAAGTCAAGCAGGGAAAGACACTGGTTTATTAGAACGTATAGGAGGCACCGATGGCGGCCTGTCAGTGAAAAATCTGTGCCTTGGGACAGCACAGTAGTTTTATAATCAAGCAAGTTAATTATTCAAATTGCTATACGGTGTTTACAATTACATTAAGATGATGCCTATGTTGTTTTTAGCTTAGCTTGATTGCAGGCCTCCCAAGACTCATTACTGGGGATATGCATATTCTTCAGAGATTAGTCTTGGCCAGAGGCTGCTCCCTGGCTCTACTCCTGAGAGAGGGAGGAGGAAGAAGCCAGGTATAGGGGGAAACAGCCTATGTCTGGACAATACTACACCCCTCCCCACCCCACCCCACGGCTTCCTCTTGCATTCAGAATGAAAGGCAAAGTACTGTGGTCATCCATTGTGGAGCAAGCCACCTTGAAACCCAAGTGGTGTAGAACCACCACGACCATGTATTTGCACACCATTCTGCCACTTGGGCAGGGTACTGTGGGGACAGCTTGCCTCTGCTCCATGTGGTGTCAACCGGAGCGGGCTGACCCAGGCTGAATGTCAAAGATGGCTTCACTCTCATATCTGGCACCTGCTTGTGTGGTCAGAGCAGCTGGAGGGCTGGTTGAGCCTCTCTCTTGCCTCTCTACAGTCTTTCACCCTCTGGGGCCCTTCTCTCTATTTCCATGAGTCCTCTACCACAGGGTGAGTGAATTTCTTTACGTGTTGACTGAGAGATCCAAAAGGAAAAGGCAGGTGTCTTCAGGCCTATTTCAGCCTAGACCTGGAACTGCCCGGTGTCACTTCTGCTCCTTTCTATTGGTCAAAGCAGGTCACATGGCCAGCCAGATTTGCGTGGAGGGGAAACAGACCCTGCCTCTTGGTGAAAGAGCCGACTGTGGTCCCCACAGGGATGAACAACTTCTTGGGGCCATCTTTGCAGATATCTACTACACCTGGCTTCAAAGCCCCTGGCTGTCTGTGTGTCCTCATCCTTTGCCATGCTCGCCCTCAGCAACTGCACGCGTCTTTGGATTCATTAAGAGCCAATCTCGTCTCTGCCTTGCGACCTTTGCATCGGCTGTGCTTCTGCCCCAGATGTTCTGCCCTGGAGTTTTTGCATAGCTGGTTCTTTCTTGATATCCAGAGCTCAGTTTGAATGTCACTTCCTCGGAGCAATCTCCCCTGATCACCCAAAGAAAAGCAGTGCCCACTTCCCATCTTTGGCGGTTCTTTAGTTCTTGGCTGAATCTCTCTCGCATCTGATATGTTTGTAGATGTGAACATATATATGTTTATATATTTACTGTCTATGTCCACATACTAGAATATAAGGAGACACTGTTTAAATCCCAGCATGTGACACAGCACCCGTTACATAGAAGTTGCTAAATACAGTAGAATCTTTCTAGGAACTAAACAGTCTAATAGGTTCTTAATTCAATAAAATTTCTTTTTCTTTTTTAGAGATATGCTTCTAATTTTCAGTTTCTTGTGCAAAATCATTACTCGCAGAGAATGCCTTGTGGATCGTAGAGAACCTCATTGTTCTTTATGAACACAAAACTTTTACATTCATTGCAGTCCTGAGCAAGATTCCCTTGGAATTTATCAAGAAGCTTTAAAAACTGATTTGAAAATGTATATGGAAGATGTAGGAATAAGTAGACTTATATAAGAATAATTAAAATAAGTTTGAAAAAGAATAGTGGCCAGGCATGGTGGGCTCATACTGTCATCCCAGCCCTTTGGGAGTCTGAGGTGAGGAGATTGCTTGAGCCCAGGACTTTGAGACCAGCCTGGGAAATATAGTGAGACATTGTCTCTAGAAAAGATAGAAAAATTTGCTGGCGTGGTGACACATGCCAGCTACTTGGGAGGCTGGGGCAGAAGGATTGCTTGAGCCCAGGAGGTCAAGGCTGCAGTGAGCCATGATTGTGCCACTGCACTCCAGCCCGAGGGAGAGAGTGAGACCTCAACATCCCCCCCAAAACTAAAAAAGAATAGTAACCAAAGATATATGTATAAGAATATGTACAAATAACATTGGAAGCACCCCAAGTGGGATTGAATAAAGTATGAAACATCCTTACCAGGAAATGCATGCAACCATTAAGAGAAAAGAGGTTGCTCTCTATTTGCAAATATGGGAAGGTCTCCACCTGCTAAATGAATGATATGTGAAGTATTAATTTGTGGCAGACTAATGGTTTGAGGCATCAAAGGACATACCAGGCTCTCTTTCCCCACCATGCTGCTAAGAAGGAAGACACGGAGTTATAAAAGGCTCATTTCAGTGTCTCTGCTGCCATTGGAGGTGCCTTGAGACAGACCATGTCCTTACACCAAGAACAGCTGGAAGGCACCAAATGATGTTGACCATGGGTGATGGCTGAACTCGGTTACGCTTGCATTTTGCAAAGATTACTCTGGCTGGTATGGAAAATGGATTCAAGTGGAGTGGAGAGGTTCAGGCATGATGGAAGGGTCCAACCACAATGATCCAGCAGAGAGATGGTGGAGTCCTGGATACAGAGTCGTGATAAAGAGGGAGAGAGATGGATAGATTTGAAAAACACCCATGGGGGAAAATGAATAGGACTTGGTGATAGATACAGGGAGTGAGCAACAAGGAAAGTCCAAGAGACTTCCAGGCCCTGATAGACGTGGCTGCTGCCTTCAAGAAATTAGGAGTTGCCAAACCAGTGAGACAATAGGTACCATTAGTTTTCTTAGGGGCTTTTGGGGGTGAGTAATGATGTCTTACCTTCGCCAGGTCAGCCCCTGTGTGTTGTCCGCACACTTAGTCTTCATCTTCCATTCTGTGTCAGCACCCTGCCCAGGATTTAGCACATGGGAATCAAGACAGGTTTGTGGAGTGAGCTGGAGTACAGGTGACCACGCACTATCTGAAACCTTGTAGCTCATTTGTACAATGGAGGGAAATCAATATTGGAGGAGCTACATTCATTACTTTTTTTGAAAGTAGATCAGTAAGCTGGGCTCGGTGGCTCAGCCTGGAATCCCGCGCCTTTGGGAGGCTGAGAGTGGATTGCCTGAGCCCGCGGGTTCAAGACCCGCCTGGGCAGGCGAGACCTCATCTCTACAATAAAAAAAAAAAAATTAGCTGGGCGTGGTAGCGTGAACCTGTAGTTCCAGCTACTTGGAAGGCTGAGGCGGAAGGATCGCCGGAGCCCAGCAGGTTGAGGCTGTGGTGGCCGGGAGCGGCCACTGCACTCCAGTCTGGGTGACAGAGTGAGACTCCAACTCAAAAAAAAAAAAGAAAGAAAGTAGATCAGTAAAGGCACAAACAGCAGAATATGAGCTGTGGGGTAGGAATTAAGTGAGAAAAAGATGTTTGTTTAGAGTCTAAAGTGTGTAGCAAACATCAACATAAGGACTAAAGTATCTACTGTTTCTGTCTTATACCATCTGTGCTTCTGCTAAGAATATCCTCCTTCCTGGGGCCTCAAATATTTAGAAAACCCACCTCTATGTTTTTCGATGAGCATTAAACATGTCCACTTCGTAAAGCCTCTCTTGATCCACCCCAGACGAGAAGATGTCAATGACTGCATTTATACTGGCTCCAACTTCAATGATTGCATTTTAGCCGGACTGCCCCTGCTTGTGTCCAGCTGCCCCAAAGCAGGGTAGGGAACCTGCTTTATTCATTTCACACCCCAGTACCCATCAGAGTGCCACTCTCATGGTAGGCATTTCACTCTTAATCCTTTTGGAAACAGAGTGATTATACGGATGAAAGAGAAAAAGAAAGTAGAAAAGAAAGAAGGAGGAAGGATATTCAAGTGATTGTGTAGTAAGTGATTAAAAATATGAGAAAGTAAAATTTTACTGAGGCATACAAAGCATGTCTTTTTCAACTCAAGTTAGAGGGAGTACAGTATAGAAAAAAGGGTACTGAGCCTTGGATGTGGAAGTTCTGGTTTTGACACTTGAGTTTCTTCTCTGCTCACCTTGCTAGTTTTCAGGTTTCTTAACTGTTTTTTTTTTTTTGTTTTGTTTTTTTTGAGTTGGAGTCTCACTCCGTCACCCAGACTGGAGTACAGTGGCACGCTCCCGGCCACTGCAGCCTCGACCACCTGGGTTCCGGTGATCCTTCTGCCTCAGCCTTCCAAGTAGCTGGGGCTACAGGCGCACACTACCGTGCCCAGCTAATTTTTTTTTTTTTTTTAATTTATTGTAGAGATGAATTCTCGCCAAGTTGCCCAGGCGGGTCTCGAAACCGCGGGCTCAGGCAATCCACTTACTTCAGCCTCCCAAAGTGCAGGATTACAGGCTGAGCCACCGAGCCCGGCATGGTTTCTTGACTGTTAACGGAGGAGGAATTGGACCATATCTGTAAGGTTCTTTCCAGTTCTAAAGAATCATCACAGGGAGTTGGAGAATGAGCCCTGACTTGGGTATTATTTGCTCCATCCATCACGTGCAATGGAGAGCCCATCCTAGACAAGATCCTGTGCTAGTCTGGGGTGTAAAATGGTGAATACGAGAGCATTTTGTCTTTTAAGAATCACAGCCTGGGCCAGGTATGGTGGCTTATACCTATAATCCCAGCACTATGGGAGGCTGAGGTGGGAGGATTGCTTGAGCTCAGGAGTTTGACACCAGCCTGGGCAACATAGTGAGACCGTGTCGCTACTAAAATAAAAAAATTAACCAGGCGTGGTGACATATGCTTGTAGTCCCTGCTACTTGGGAGGCTGTGGCAGAAGGACTTCCTGAGTCTAGGAGGTCAAGTCTGCAATGAGTTGTGATCATGACACTGCACTCCAGCCTGGGTGACAGAGTGAGACACAGACAAAAAGAAAAAAACATGAAAGAAAGAAAGAAAGGAAGGAAGAAAAGAAAAAAGAAAAGAATCACTGAGCATGGTGGCTCGCTCCTATAATCCCAGCACTTTGGGAGACCGAGGTGAGAGGATAGCTTGAGCCCAGGGGTTTGGGACCAGCCTGGGCAACATGGTGAGACCTCGTCTCTACAAACAAAACAAAACAAAAGAACCCCCCAAAATGGTGGGCATGGTGGTGCACACCTGTAGTCTCAGCTATTTGGGAGTCTGAGAGCCCAGGAGGTCGAGACTGCGGTGTGCTATGATAGTGCCACTGCACCTCAGCCTGGGCAACAGAGAAAAAAAAGAAAAGAAAAAATTAAAAAAAGAGAAAAGACTCACGGAGACAGAATCCTGTCTCCTGTGAAGCAGACAGGAAAGAGACAAGTCTCCTTTGTTTACATGCAGAGGACGCACCAAGACCACACCTCACAATGCCTCCGTTGGCATTAATGCTTTTCTCTGGACCTCCTGACCCCAACTCTCCTGTCTGGCTTCTGCCCTAGCTCTTGTGCCTTGTGCATGAAATATCTGTTGGGTGGGTAAATGAATGAGTGAAATGTCATGATGGAGATATGGCCAGGGTGTTCTGGAAGCAGTGAGGAGATGTCCCTGATCCAGTCTGGGCCCAGGGGGGTAAGGAGGAGGAGTGATCAGAAAAGGCTTTCTGGAGGGGATTTAATGAGTAGGATTAACTAGGCTAAGTGTTTGCATAATGAAGCTTCCAGGCAGTGGAGACAGTGTAGGCAAGGTGGAGACAGCTAGTGGAGGCTCCCAGTGGTCCAGCGTGGCCAGGGTATAGTGTGTGAGGTAGAGAGGATGGCATATGGGAGGGAGGGGAGGCTTTGAGCTTTCCACTGAAGAATCAGTACTTTCTGCTGGAGGTTTAGATCTGGAGCTGTGAATGAGAGGACGACCCTTTGGAGAGTTTCTGAAAAACTACCTTGAAAAAGATTAGCTGTTAGACATGGGCGTGGGGAGAAAGCAGGTTTTAGGCATGTTCAGAGGTTGTAGGGAAGGGATTTGTATAACAGGGCATGACAGGTGGGTCTTGGCCTGAAACAAGCGTGAGTGATAGAGTCAGGGGCACAGGAAAGCTGGGGAGACTCTCTGGAAGGGGCAGACTGGAAGAGGCCATGGCAGGGTTTCAGCCTACATGTGTTATGTGTATAATATACTACTACTTATATTATTATATAATACTATAATGCTACATATATATACTATACTGCTACATAAGACTATAAACACCCCAATACCGTAATACAAAAATAAACAGAAACAATAAAAACTTAAAAGTTTCTTCAAATAGTATTCTTTAAACAACTATGGGAATCTTTTAAGGTAGACTGATAATATAACTTATAACAAACCAGCTCAGTCACGTTGCAGTGTGGAAAGGGAATAACATTAATAATTAAGTCAAGGCAACAGGCCTAAATAGGGAGTGACCCAGGTCAACTGGAATGTATGATCCTCCCATTTTTAGATCACTATTGGGTTTTTTTTTTTTGGTAAAAGGACAATTTTCTTTATTTTTTATTTTGAGAATGTGGAGTACAATTCGGGATTAGGTACATAAGTGGTCATCATATAGATGAACTTTGGGCCTCCATTTGGTCCCCACTTTGCCTGGTTTGAGATCAGGTACCCTTACCGATGTTATGTGCCCCCTCTCCTTCCCCTGAAAGTTTCCTACTACTGCCAACTTCTTTCTTTCTTTTTTTTTTTCAGTTGGAGTCTCACTCTGTCACCCAGACTGG
>NW_007258462.1:28757-33476 GCF_000164805.1 Carlito syrichta | reverse complement strand
TCCGCCTCAGCCTTTCAGTAGCTGGAACTACAGGCGTGCGCTACCACGCCCGGCTGATTTTTTGATTTATTGTACAGATGAGGTCTCGCCAAGTTGCCCAGGCGGGTCTCGAACCCGCAGGCTCAGGCAATCCACTCACCTCAGCCTCCGCGGGATCCCAGGTTGAGCCACCGAGCCTGGCTTTTTTGTCCATTTCTAACTGGCATGAAGGCTCAATTGTGTAACTGTCTATATACCTGGTGGGGTGGGGGCACACGTGGTCTTTGGTGAATAGGGTGCCACAACCCGGAAAGCATTTTGAGCAAGCCCAGTAGGCTTGTTGTAGATAACAGGACACCCGCCTTTTGGTGTTGGGTGATGATGTTCACTATTGACACATTGTTCATTTTGATGGCATTCAGATTGCTTTAGCATGAATGGGTGTTAATTTTTTTCCCACTGAAATGAATGGTAATTAGGATTTTTTTTTTTTTTTTGAGTTGGAGTCTCACTCTGTCGCCCAGACTGGAGTGCGGTGGCCGGGCTCAGGCACTCACCTCGGCCTCCCAAAGGCGTGGGATTACAGGCTGAGCCACCGAGCCTGGCTGGTAATTATGATTTTTACTTGAAAGACTGGGTGCTATCAGGGCTTTTGTGGGGTGAATTGCTCTGGCTAGTGAGAAGGGACTGAGGATGAGAAGAGACTCCCTAAAGGAGGATTAGCGATTAGAGCATCTGTCGTCATGAAACCAAGTAGTCTAGGGAGGCCTAGAAGTTGAGAGAGCTGAGAGGCTTGTACAGACTCTCCTTCCAGCCGGGCTCGGTGGCTCAGCCTGTAATCCCGTGCCTTTGGGAGGCTGAGTGAGTGGATTGCCTGAGCCTGCGGGTTCGAGACCCGCCTGGGCAACTTGGCGAGACCTCATCTCTACAATAAATAAAAAATTAACCAGGTGTGGTAGCGCATGCCTGTAGTTCCAGCTACTGGGAAGGCTGAGGTGGAAGGATCGCCGGAGCCCAGCAGGTCGAGGCTGCGGTGGCCGGGAGCGACCACTGCACTCTGTTCTGGGCGACCGAGTGAGACTCCAACTCAAAAAAAAAAACAAAACAAAAAACAGACTCTCCTTCCTAGAGTTAGAAGGGGGTGCCCCTCCTGCTGCCTGGTGCAGGCACGGCCCCGTGGTCCTCTCAGCTTGACCAGGTTCTGTCAGCTGGTTCTTCCTGTCTGCCACATGCTCGACTGTTCTTCAGCCTGTATGTGTTGTCACTGACACAGAGATCTGGTCTAGGGAGAGTGAAAGGAGCCCTTTTTTGGGGCACTTACGATGCCATATATGGAGTCAATGTCCCTACACTAACATTCTATGTCTATGTTAATGCATTTATATATTTGTACATTTCTTTTACATCTACACCTAATATCAAATTAGAACTTGAGGAGCTTTTTCCTTGTGCCAACTCAAAATCTGCCTTTTTAAAATTTAATTTTTTCCCTGACCTCAAAACCCCATAAGAGCTTCCTTTCCTTTCCTTCCCTTCCTTCCTTCCTTCCTTCCTTCCTTCCTTCCTTCCTTCCTTCCTTCCTTCCTTCCTTCCTTCCTTCCTTCCTTCCTTCAAGAAGGGGTCTCACTATGTTTCCCAGACTGGACTTAAACTCCCAGGCTCAAGTGATCCTCCCACCTCAGCCTCCCAAGTAGCTGTGACTGCAGGTACAAGCCACCATGCCCCCAAACTGTGACCCAAATAAACTTCAGTGCTTTATAAATTATCCATTCTGTGGTATTCTGTCACGGCAGCAGAAAACAGACGAAGACACTGCCCTATCCCTCGAATCAGCCTCTTCTCAAGGAGTCCTGATTCTTTTGATAGGAGAAGGGTATCAGAAACCAAGATTTGTACACTGGGTGTGTTGCAGCTTCTGAAGTGTCATTGCTTCCAGGACCTTACGGTGGACAGGGCTAGGAAATAAATACATGCATGCTAACTCCCAACTGCCCTGTAATTATTTCTCCCTGTGTGTGTGTAAACCTGAGTTCATAGTGATGTCTCTGACTCTACTCCAATATCACACGGTCCATGTAGCCTTCATGAAAAAGCAAAAGAAGCAGAAAGGGAAATGGTCAATGCCAAGTCAGATAATTTAGAGTTAGAGGAAAATATATTCACTTCATCACGGAGCTGAAAGCAATCTCGAGGAATCTGTCACCCAACTTGTTCATTTAACTGGTGACGACACTGCGATTCAAAGATGTGGATTTTCAGGGTCCTGGAACTAGTTAGCAGCAGAGTACAGACCCCTTACTCTGAGAACAGCCCTTTGTGCTCCATCTACAGGACACTGTCTCGCTCGCTAGGCGCTTTTGAGGGCAAAAGCATAAGAAATTGCCAAAAGACTTCAGACAGGGGTGACAGCCTCAAGGACTGCCCACAAAGTGATTGCGATGCAGTATTTTCCCCTCAGAGTAGAATCTGGTGGGGAGAACAGAATTCCTGCTTTGTGAAAGAGCTAAAATAGAAATAGTTTAAAGAACTCTGGGCGCACAGAAGGGTAAGTGATTATTTATGCCTCCACAGGTTGGGGCAAATTTGGCAGGATAGGATTTTTACAGGTGAAACCCAGACCCAGAGAAACCGGGGCCTCTCCCAAGGTCACTCATCAAGAAGTGAGAACTCCAAGTATTTTCACACGCCTCTCCTCTTGATCAATGTGAGAGCTTGCCTGTGGCCTTACCCATTAGTCCATGAGTCTCTGTAGTTTTTGCTTTACTCAGCATCTTGCAAGGTGGAGTGGATAGCATTTCACTTTGCTTTTTCTATTTTCAAGATGTTTTCCAGGCCTGGTGCTGTGGCTCACACCTGTAATCTTCAGCACTTTGGGAGGCCAAGATGGGAGGACTGCTTAAGCCCAGGAGTTCGAGATTAGCCTGGGTAACATAGCCAGACCCTGTCTCTAAAAAAAGAAAAAAGAAAAAAAAAAGCCGGGTGTGATGGTGCACATCTGTAGTTCTAGCTATCAGAGAGGCCGAGGCAGGATTGCCTGAACCCAGGAGGTCAAGGCTGCAGTGAGCCGTGATGGTGCTACTACTCCAGCCTGGGTGAGAGTGGGATCCCAACACCCTCCTCCCTCAAAAAAGATACACTTTATGGCATGACCGCCAAGTGAGTTGTTTTTTTTTTTTTTTTGAGTTGGAGTCTCACTCTGTCGCCCACCAGACTGGAGTGCAGTGCCCACTCCTGGCCACCGCAGCCTCGACCTGCTGGGCTCCGGCGATCCTTCTGCCTCAGCCTTCCAAGTAGCCGGAACTACAGACACACGCTACCATGCTCGGCTAATTTTTTTGATTTTTATTGTAGAGATGAGGTCTTGCCAATTTGCCCAGGCGGGTCTCAAACCCGTGGGCTCAGGCAATCCATTCACCTCAGCCTCCCAAAGGCGCGGGATTACAGGCTGAGCCACCAAGCCCAGCTATGAGTTGCTTTCAAGGTGTTTTCTCTGAAGCTTTCTTGTCATGCTCACACCTTAGAACTCCCAGCCCTGGGAGATCAAAAGCAGTGGAATGCTGAGAGAGCAAGTGGGCTTTGGAAACAAGATTTTCTAGGAAAAAATGTAGAACTACCCCTTCAGAAACCAATGATGGCTTTAGTGTATGGAGAGCCAACGACAGCCGGTCATTCAAGTTTATCTCCTTGGTATGGGGTGAGAGGGCTAAGTTGCCCTGATTTTTTTCAGGTAGCTAGTTGAGACACACCCTGGGCAGTCTCTAGCTTGAATCCATGTTCTAGTTATCAACCACTAGGGGACAAGAGCAGGATAGAGATACTAGTCAACTTTGAACATTAAGATGATTAATCACGTAGGTGTGAAAGCTTCAAAAGAAAATCTTCACATGTTACAGTTAGATAAAGTTTTATTTGGGGCAGAGGTGTTCCCCAGCATCATGATTCATTAAAATAGAAATCTCGGCCGGGCTTGGTAGCTCAGCCTGTAATCGCAGCACTTTGGGAGGCCAAGGCGAGTGGATTGCCTGAGCCCGTGGGTTCAAGACCCGCCAGGACAACTTGGTGAGACCTCATCTCTACAATAAATCAAAAATTAACTGGTGTGTAGTTCCGGCTACTTGGAAGGCTGAGGTGAAAGAATCGCTGGAGCCCAGTAGGGCGAGGCTGTGGTGGCTGTGAGCGTGCCACTGCACTCCAGTCTGGGCGACAGAGTGAGACTCCAACTCAAAAAAAAATTAAATTAAAAAAAAAAATAGAAATCTCGAATATGTTAAAAAAAGTTTCTTTCCCCCCCCCCAAAACTGCATTTACTTACAACTTGTCAGGGATATATAAACATCTACAAATAATATTAAAATTTTTATTAGCTTTATAGCATGCATTCTCTTAGGATTGTGATCACTACTTTTTGAATTTTTCATTGAGTTTGTTTCCATATTTCTGTATTACTATAAGGAATATAAATGGATACTTAAAACATATCCGTTTCAAATGCCAGAATTTACTTTATGGAAAAATGGAGTGTAAACAATTCCTTCATTCTTTGTTTTCCTCTCTTTATTTCCACAGTGTTAGGGGTACAAATAGTTTTTGGTTCCATGGTTGCATTGTATAGTGGTGAAGAAGTCTGGCCTTCAAACTTTTGTATTCTTTCCACTTCTCTACCATCCTCAGTCTCTTTGATTTTTTTCCCCCTCCTATTTGATCTTGTCTTTTTTTTTTTTTTTTTTTTTTTTTTTTGGG
>NW_007258462.1:18658-28401 GCF_000164805.1 Carlito syrichta | reverse complement strand
ATTGTAGAGATGAGGTCTCGCTGCCCAGGCGGGTCTCGAACCCGCGGGTTCAGGCAATTCGCTCACCTCGGCCTCCTAAAGCTCGGGATTATAGGCTGAGCCACCAAGCCCGGCTTGATCTTGTCTTAATTAAGACTTCTTGGGTGGCAAATAACAGCTACCAACTCAACCTGGCTTAAAGCACAGCCAAGGGAAGTTTATGACAATGTTCCAAATAGTGTAGCTCAGAAAACAATACCCAGAAATGAAACCCTCAATAGTGGCTTCAGAAACAAAAGTTTTTCTCTGCCCTTCCCCTGCCCACCTGTCTGCTAGCCCCGTTCTCCCCCGAGGCTAGCCATAGAAACTAGAATTCCTCTTCCCCAAGCCTGATTATAGAAACCAGAACGCCTTTTCCCCAAAGCCAGTCATAACATTTTAAAATATTACTCTAACTTTCCCTCCACCTTTCTGGGTAACAACTGGCTATAAAGAAATCATCTGGCTTACTTTTGTGCTCATAAGACCCTCATTCCAGAGAGAGTCCTGTCCCTCACCCAGAAGGAAGGAATGAATGTTCAGAGAGGCCAAGAAGAATCTAGACAGAAGGGTCTTGCAGGGTTTTCTCACTCAGTCTATTATAATTAGATCATACCCTTTTTGTCCAACCATGTTTTTACATGGCTGTCCATACTTTGTTGAACCTAAGCATAAAAATGGACAATTTCCCCTGAATCTTTGAGTCTTTGTTCGGAAGCCTCTTGTGAATACATGTTGAGTCAATTTGTATGCCTTTTTTCTAATTAATCTGCCTTTTGCGAGTTGATTTTTTAGCAAATCCTCAGAGACCCTACACAGGTGTGTTTTATAGATCCTAACAGCAGGGCCATAGTCAGAGAGTATAGATGGAGGAACTAGAAAGTTATTGAAGACCAAGTACCCAATCTTTGAGTTATTTTCTCAATTCAGATGGTTCCTTGTCTGAGTCTTCTTATGTTATTCTCTTGCTGTGAACAATGTATATTTCTTTTCTGTGCACCTTGTTGAAAATGGCTACCCAGAGCTCCTGGATTTATTACACCTCTGGTTAAAAGAATTACACACACTGAACTGGAATGTCAGCCCAATGTTGAATATCTAGTGGAGAAAATCTGATTGATCTCTAATGTGTAAATAGGCCTCAGTGGCCCATAAGGTCATTTCACAAAAAAAGATGGGTTGATGGGAACTGGGCAATAGCTACAATTGGGTCATTTACAGATATAAGTTTATATTTATAGTTCTATCTGCTCTTATTTGATCTTTAACTTCTTTTTTATTTTTTGAGTCAGAGTCTCACTCTGCCACCAAGACTGGAGTGCAGTGTCATGATCACAACTCATTGCAGCCTTGACCTGCTGGGCTTGGGCAATCCTTCCACTTCAGCCTTCCAAGTAGCTGGAACCACAGGCGTACGCCACCATGCCCAGCTAATTTTTTGATTTATTGTAGAGACGAGATCCCACCCATGTTGCCCAGGCTGATCTCGAACCCGTGGGCTCTGACAGTCCTCTCGCCTCCGCCTCCCAAAGTGCAAAGTGCTGGGATTACAGGCGTGAGCCATCATGCCTGGCTGATCTTTTTTTTTGAGTTGGAGTCTCACTTTGTCACCCAGGCTGGAGTGCAATGGCAAGCTCATGGCCACCGCAGCCTCGACCTACTGGTCTCAGGTGATCTGTCCACCTTAGCCTTCCAAGTAGCTGAAACTACAGGCACGCGCCGCCATGCCTGGCTAATTTTTTGATTTATTGTAGAGATGAGGTGTCGCCAAGTTGCCCAGGCCGGTCTCAAATGCATGGGCTCAGGCAGTCCTCTCACCTTGGTCTCCCAAAGTGCTGGGATTATAGGTGTGAGTCACTGTGCCCGCCCTTCTCGGCTGATATTTAACTTCTGATATTTAGAAAAGCTATCACATTTCAACATTAGATGCTATACTGTAGGATTCCATTTATATAAAATATCCAGAATAGGTAAATCCTTAGAGACAAAAAACAGATTAGTGGTTGCTGGGGCCTGGGGGAGGGGGAGGTGAAGGATTTTCTTTTTGGGTGATGGAAATGTTTTGGAGGTAGTATTTGCACAACACAGTGAACGTACACTTAAATTGTCCACTTAAAAATAAAACCAGGTGTCACATTCTTTCCTTGCTTGAAAAAATATGGCAGTAATAGTTGTCCCAGGGAAAACAAAGAATCTTATTGTTCTTTTGACATTCTTTCACCCATGGCTTCCTCAGCGTACTCCCTTCAGACGGGAACCCATACTCAACCATCCTATCTTCTGCTTTCACACTAAAACTCACCTGTCATGATGGATTATGGATGGAAGCTGAGTGAATTCTGATTCAAACATACTGGTGCAGCCTATCCATTTGTTTGTTTGTTTATTATTTGTTTATTTATTTAACATTATCAGTTATTTAATTAGGTTCTTTTAAAGAAATTTAGAACACTAATTTGTGAGGATAAACACCATTTGTCAGGGCAAACACAGATCGAGGAATAGCTTTGATTTTTGGTAAGATTTGCGAGTCCACAGCTTTCTGATCAATCTTGCGCTGCTCTGTAATCTCATATTTCTCTTTTTCTGTGCCGAAGATCTCCCCCTCTTGGTGCCTGGGCTTCCGCAGCTGCTGCTTCTTGAAGTAAGCATCAGTAAGATGTTTTGGGACCTTCACATTGTTGATATCAATTTTTGTGGAGGTGGCGATGACAAATTTCTGGTGTGTTCTTCTCAGAGGAACTCGACTGAGGACCAGAGGTCCAGTCACAAGTAACAAGTAACTGCCCAGATGCTTCAGGAAGACGACCCTCTTGCCTCTGTGGCGCCCAGTGAGGATGATCAGGATGGTCCCAGGAGTGATGCTGGCTCACAGTTTTCTAACGTGCTGGCTGAAGGGCTTTTTCCCATGGCTTAACAGCTTTCGAGGCACATCTTCAGTCGGATAATATCTAGGCATTTTGTGAAGTTTGACCACTCGGGTACCACCATTCTTGTCACCACCAACTGGTTTCGTAACGGTTGCAAGAACCTTCTCCTTTTTTTTCTTTCCAACCTGGGATTTAGCTGCCGAGTACTTTCTCTTGTACAAGCCCTTTCTGGAATACATAGCAGATCGGGAATATCTTCCAATTCCTCTGACAAGGACAGGATTTCGGCTGCAGTGGGGATTCCCCTTCTTCGGCTTTTTAGCCTTGAGCTTACCCTTTTTCACCTTGCCACCAGCATCAGCCTTCTTGGCTTCAGGTTTCTTCTCCTTAGCATTTGGCTTCTCAACTTTTTCACCCACCATCTTGCAGGATGGGAAAGAGAACTAAGGTCCCGGCTTCTGGGCTATAGCAATTACGAGAAGCCTGTTTGTTTGTTTGTTTATAGACTTCTTCTTTGGCCCATGAATTAGTTAGAAGTGGATTGGTTAACTTCCAAGAGTGTGTGGAGATTTTCCTGTTATCTTTCTATTACTGATTTCTAGTTTGAGTCCTATTGTGGTCTCAGAACATACTCTATAATTTCTATTCTATTCAATCTGTTGAGGTTTGTTTTATGGACCAGATTATGGCCTATCTTCATGAATGCTATGCTGTCATTTGAAAAAAAGATGTGTATTTTACTGTTATTGGGTGCTTACATATGTCAGTTAGATTTTGTTCGTTGATAGCATTGTTTAGTCCCTCCATATCCTCCTGATTTTCTGGTTAGCTACTCTATCAATTGCTGAAAGTGGGGGTTTTGAAGTCCCCAACTCAGGGAAGGGATCTGAGATCATTGTTGTCTTCTTTGGTGGGTCCAGACTTTAGGCAGGTGAGAGAACTTCAGAGAAGAATTTTATCCCATGCGTTGAGAGATACAGAGGATTGAGAGCCAGGGCATGGGGAGGGAAGGCCAGAGAGAGCTTGAGACTTCTTTTTCAGTTCAGAATATCATAGTGTCATATTTTTGGGTATCAGTTTCTGAGGCCCCAAAATGTGCTAAAGCTTGCCTGCCACTTTATTATTTGCTTTCCATTTGTTCTCTGTTTATCATTCCTTTTTTTTTTAAATCTTCCTGGGGATTATTTGAACCTTTCTAGGATTCCATCTTGATTTATGCAGAGTGTGCTTGAGTATAAATTTATAGTTTTTGAAAAATGGATGCTCTAGATATTACAATTTACATATCGAGTCTGTCACAGTCTACTGGTAAAGCTGAGAAACCTTCCTTCCAGTTACATCCCCTTACTCTTCCCACTTTTAAAACAGAATTGTCTTGACTGGGCATGGTGGCTCACGCCTGTAATCCTAGCACTTTGGGAAGCAGAGGTGATAGGATTGCCTGAGTCCAGGGGTTTGAGACCAGCCTGGACAACTTAGTGAGATCTCTTCTCTACAATAAATTAAAAAATTAGCCAGGCATGGTGGAGTGCACCTGTAGTTCCAGCTACTTGGGAGGTTGAGGTAGAAGGATCACCTGAGCCCAGCAGGTTGAGGCTGCAGTGACTGTGAGAGTGCCACTGCATTCCAGACTGGGCGACAGAGTGAGACTCCTACTTTAAATAAATAAATAAATAAATAAAATAATAGAATTGTCTTAGTTATTTTCTCTACTTAAATCGAGCAATTTCAGATGGCGTCAAAATTTTTGCCAATCTCTTTTGCCTACTTGTGTTTTTTTAAATATTGTTGGAGAGATATCTTCAGAGTGTGTACATTCTAAGAGATTTCCATACATCTTTGCCATGCTGCCCTCTTGAAAGCTGGGTTGAATTACACTTCCATATCTCGTGCTTTAGAGCATATCATCTTTTAATTTATTTTTTCTAAAAAATATTTTATTTTTATTTTAAAGATGTGGGGTACAATTCAGGGTTAAGTATACAAATGCTCATTATGCAGGTACCCTTGTCGATGAGGTGTGCCCCCTTCCCTGGCAGAAGCCCACTACTGCCAATCCCACTCCCACCCCAGGTCATCTTTTTAAAAGTGAAAAAAAAGTATTGACTTAAACTGTTTGGTAGTATAAAATTTAACTTTTTTCCCTTTCTTTCTAAGGCAAGATTATCTGCTAGCTGCTTTTCTGACTAGGTGAAGTCAAAAATTTAACTGAGAGCAGGTTTTTAAAACATTTTATTTTAAATAGACAAATGATAATTATATATATTTATGGAGGCTAATGTAAGGTTTTTTTGTGTGTATACATTGTGGAATGATCAAATCAGTTTCATTAATATATTCATCACCTCAAATATCATTGTGGGGAGAACATTAAAAATGCTCTTTCTTTTAGCTATTTTGAAATATACATTATTATTAACAATGATCACCATGCTGTGCAATAGATTGCCAGAATTTATTCCTAAATGAAACTTTGTATCCTTTGACCAACATCCCTCCTTCTCCTACGCCTCAAAGCTCCAGTTTCTGGTAGCCATCATGTTATTCTCTATTTCTATGGGTTCAACTTTTTAAAATTCCACATATAAGTGAAACTTATATGTAGTATTTATTTTCCTGTACCTGGCTTATTTCATTTAGCATAACCTCTGCTAGATTCACCATGTTGTTGCAAATGATAGAATTTTATGCTTTTTAAAGGCTGAATAGTATTCCAATGTATTAGGAATAATATTCCA
The DNA here is from genome assembly GCF_000164805.1 of Carlito syrichta. Lineage (NCBI taxonomy): Eukaryota > Metazoa > Chordata > Mammalia > Primates > Tarsiidae > Carlito > Carlito syrichta. The sequence continues at coordinate 22,775 of NW_007258462.1, read as the reverse complement.
AATTTAAAAAATTTTATGCCACATTTAAAAAATTCATCCATTCATTGATCAACACGTGGGTTGTTTCTATGTCTTGGCTATTACAAATAATGTTGCAATGAACATGGGAATGCAGACATCTCCTTGACACACTGATTCAATTTCTTTGGATATAATCCTGATGTAGGATCGCTGTATCCCATGATAATTCTATTTTTAGTTTTTTTGAGGAAACGTCATACTGTTTTCCAAAGTGGCTGTACTAATTCACAGTACCATCAACAGTGTACGAGGGTTCCTTTTTCTCAGCATCCTCACTAATACTTGCTAATTTTCTTTTTTATAATAGACAGTCAGGTGTGAGGTCATATCTCATTGTGGTTTTGATTTGCATTTCCCTGATGATTAGTGATATTAAGCATTTTTTTCTCCTATACCTTTTGGTTATGTGTATGTCTTCTTTTGAGAAATGACTATTCATGTCCTTTGCCCATTTTAATATAGAGTTATTTGTTTTCTTGTTACTGAGGGAGCAGATTTTTCTTCTGCTCTGGGAAGAGTCACTTGGTTGTGATGGTCCTCTCTTAGTTACAGTGAGTAGAAAAACATAAGTGAATAAAATATGGTATTCATCTGCTAGTATATTTATTTGAATAGCCAGCAAAGTTGGCTTAATATGTATCTCAAGTGAAATAACAAATTGAGATTATGCTCTGTAAGTGGCAAAACTCTAAGCAAATAATCATCCTTACCACTACGTAGAGACAAAAAAAGGCACATCTAAAAGGGCATGCTGTTAGATAGGGCTAAATAGGTACCTGAGTATTATTATAATTATTCAGGGAAGTTATCTAAGTAAAAGTCACAGCATAAGTCAAACACCAATGTGTGAGGTTGTTCTGTGTTTTAAAAGCCCTAGACTAAGTTCAGAACAGTCGGTTTTTACTACCTTTTTGCCTCTTTCTGTCTTCTATCCCCGTGTATTCCACATGCTTTAATGAATGTCAACAAAACATCTGATTTATTATCACCCTATGCTTCAAATGACATGATGAACCCCTTGCTCAAGGTCGTAATTTCTATTTCAATTTTCAGGCATGACAGTAATTCGATTATTTGTTTTGTTTTGGGACCTGGTAAGGGACCCTAATAGATTCTTTTTAATTGGCCCCTACACCCTTGAGCCATCATTTCTTCATAAGAAACCACATGAATTTAGACCTCTTATGCCTGCCTATTTTCATCATTTGATTGTATCATTCAAGTGTTAATTTTTCCCATGGTAATTTTGCAGATTGTTACATTTTGGTTATCTCATAAGCCTGATCGTGTTACATACTCTTTTAATGAAACTCCATATGTAGCTGCAGCCCCTAATCTCATTTTTAAAATATGATTCAGGTTTAATTTTGTTACCATTCTAGAAACAGATACAAATTAGAGGGAAATTAGAAACAAAATTGGTACAACATGTTCTCAATTTCATAAAGCATTAAATTTGGGGGGAATTTATCACAAGTGGGAAAAGTTCAAGAAGTGGTAATGATCACATTACTAAATAGAACTCTCGAAGAGATATTATCTTTAAGATCCAGAATGAAGAAAACCCATCTGTTCACTACCCTGAGACACTAAATCTAGATACTGTCTGGGGGCCCTTCCATGGCAGCAAAAATTTTTATTTTTATTTTTATTTTTTTGAGTTGGAGTCTCACTCTGTCACCCAGACTAGAGTGCAGTGGCCACTCCTGGCCACTGCAGCCTCAACCTGCTGGGCTCCGGCGATCCTTCCGCCTCAGAGTTCCAAGTAGCTGGAACTACAGGTGCGCGCTACCATGCCCGGCTAATTTTTTGATTTATTGTAGAGATGAGGGCTCACCAAGTTGCCCAGATGGGTCTCAAACCCGCAGGCTCAGGCAATCCACTCACCTCGGCCCCCCAAAGCGCGGGATTACAGGCTGAGCCACCGAGCCCGGCCCGGCAGCAAAAATTTTATCTTCTCCGGCAAATTTTTGGGAGAGTGAATATGAGGAGAGAAAATGTGTTGAGCAGTGAAGGGGAAAAGTGTAGTTTTCATTCATTCAGTAAATGTCTAAGATTATTCTTGCCACAAATAATCATTGAATATCTATGTGTGCCAAGGAGTGTTCTGGGCACTACGGATGCAATGATGAACAGAATGACAAGACCCCTATTGAGAAAGGCAGCGCATATAGTGAAAAAGAAACAGATACAATCTGTGTCATCACATATGATACTTGTGTGATTATACAGTCATATATTTATGAATCAGAGAATTAAAGTAACATAATATCTTAGAGGGTGGGATGGCCTCTTGAGATTAGCTGGCCAGGGAGTCCTCTCTGAGATGGGGCATTAGAATCTCAGATGTGGAGATTGTTGGAAGCAGAGAGAAGCAAACACGCTTCCATCCTCAGGCACCTCCTGCCTCTCCTAGATTCCATCAAGGCAGAGAGTAAGCACTAGTTCCTAGTTCTGTGCCGACCCAGGATTAAGCCCCATGGCCAGTGTGAAAGGAATCCCAGGAGAAAACTCAGAACTGAAAATGGAGAAAGTGAGACTTTAGGCTCTAATTGTTAGAAATGCCCAGGAAGTAAAGGAAAGAAAGAAATCAGGAAACCAGAATAGCCCTCAGAACAATTCATTCAACCTGGGAGTGACCAGGAGATCCAGGGTTTCCTAAAAGAATGAAAATGTCTTGAATTCAAAGAGTGGAGGCAGGAGGATGATGACCGGTCCTTTCCAAAGCCATTGTCCAGTGTCTTAAGTGGAGAGGCACAAAGAGGAACTGGCGGGAATGTCTCCAGAGGGTGACAAGTTTGCAGAACTTTTAGTGCACTACTCATGAGGCCAGCCAGAGGAGCCAACCCGGGCCCTGTCCGTATGGAGAAACCCCACACAGGATTCTAGGATACAGATGGAAGGACAATGTCTTTTCAGTAGTCCTGACTCCCAGCCTCCGGCCCGTGCCATCCCTGATCCCTTTGAGGGGCTGCTGTGGACACCCCCACCTGTGGGCTGCGCAGAGAAGCTTCAGTGCCCAGATGGGCCCCCTGGAACATGAGCCTCCATGGTCAACTGAAATGAGCTAAATCAGTTAATAAAATCAAATTGCCAGCAAAATAACAGTATCAACCAGCTTACTCCATTGTGTTTAAAGCTTCCATCTCAGTTGCCTGCATGACCTAAGAATCACTCCTCAACGCCTACGTGTGATTACTGTAATGTTCCCACGACCACAGACCCCCAGCTTTGTCCCCCTTGGGCAGGTTGTGCTGACCGTTTCCTGCTGACTGTTACAAAACTCCTTAGCCATAAGTTCCATGTGATTGTGTGCTTTGCTAACTGAAATCAAATGTGACGCTTTGCAAAACCCCATTGTTACATTTTCATATTTTGTTCTTATATTTTGTTAGTGACCCAACCAAGGTAACTCCATTGTGTAACGATTCTTCTTCCCAGTCTCTATGGAACTGCCTTAAACTATATCTTGTTGGCAGAACTCCAGGGACTTTCCCGGCACTGGCTATACCTGGGACATGAAATTAATTGAAACTCCCTAACAATCAAAAGTTCCCATTTTGGTGGCCAAGTTGTCAGTTAATGGTTGCCGCGGTCACTAAGTTGCTATGTAGCCAACACTGTCAATTTTACCTAGAAAAGTTTGTCACAGACTGCACTAGCTTGTCAAGAGTTTTTCTGGTGTTTGCCTACTCTTGACCTGCATGTTAATAAAGGACTCGTGATTAATTAGACTCAGCTTGCTGGTGTGTCTCCTTCTCGCTATTCAGTTGTCACACAACCCCATGCCTGTTTCCTGCCGATTTCCCAGCAGCTCCCAGCCCCCACAGCAGTGATCAACCTCTTCTGAGTCTCATCCAGAGCCTGAAGTTAGAAACAATCAGTATCTGCCTTCACTCTGTCTGAAAGCAACAGAATAGCAACCTCCACACGGGTGCATGACTCTTCACCCGGCCCAATGTAATGAGAGTAAAACGTGAATTGAAAAACAAAAATTGAGCCGGGCTTGGTGGCTCAGCCAAAAATCCCACGTTTTGGGAGGCTGAGGTGAGTGGATTGCCTGAGCCCGTGGGGTTCGAGACCCGCCTGGCCCACT
>NW_007258462.1:16673-18550 GCF_000164805.1 Carlito syrichta | reverse complement strand
TCCAACTAAAAAAAAAAAAAAAAATTGAAAAACTCTGAGATATGAGAGGAGAGAAGGAAGCAACCACGGGGGATGCATTATCAGCAGGGAAGAGCTTGGTGCAAAGTTCTCAAGCTCAGGGAGTTGAAAGGAAGCCGATGTGGCTGGCTGAAGCACCGGGCATGTGGAAGGCCAGTGGGTGTGGAAGGGTCAGAAAACTAGAACTCTGGGATTTTTACTTATATCCCATGTTGTTGAATACAAGATTCGAGGAAGCCTTAAAAGCACCCCTTTGTGGCAGACCCTGCCAGGTACCTACCCTGTAACCACCCATTTCCTTTTCTTTCCTTTCTCAGAGAGCTCCAATTTTGTTTGGGGTTGCACTGTACCCCATTAAAAATCCATAGTTCCACAGAATGCCTTACAGCTAGGAGTGGTTACATTACATGGTTCTGGTTAAATAGATGTGTCCTTGGCCAAGCGTGGTGTCTCACACCTGCAAGCTCAGCACTTTGGGAGACTGAGGTGAAAGACTTGCTTGAGCCTAGGAGCTCAAGACCAACCTAGGCAATATAGCGAGGCTTCATCTCTACAGAAATAAAAAAATTAGCTGGGCATGGTGGTGCATGCCTGTAGTCCCAGCTACTTGGAGACTTAGGCAGAAGATTGTCTGAGCCCAGAAAGTTGAGGCTGTGGTGAGCCATGATCATGCCACTGCACTCCAGTCTGGGTGACCAAGTGAGTATCCAGATTGCTGATTCCTTCCAAAAAAAAAAAAAAAGGAAACTTTCCTTCCAGGAAAAAAAAAAGGAAACTTCTAGAAGATGGCATTTTATGCTATCCCATTCTTCCTGCCTGGAACACTGGCACAATGTCTGTGGGTACAGCAGCCATCTTAAAACCACAAATAAAGAATGGGATAAGAGAAAGATGGGAGTCTGGGAAACTGATGCATCATGGACCTACTGCATTGCCCAGTTCTGCCAACCTCTGCACATCCTGTTGGATGCAATGAACTAATCTTCATGTGTTTTAGGTGCCAGCATCCAGGCATTCTCATACCTGTAACCAAGCACAATCTTAAATCATAGCAACAACAACAAAATGGTACAGGAAACTGGTGAAAGTATTGGTTAAAATAATTCAGGAGTAATGGTAAACCAGGAGAAGCCAAAGCTAGTCTTGCACGGTGGCTATGTGTCCTCATGATCTTTGGTCCAGTATTTGAGAAGCCCAAACCAAGACAAAACTTCTCACTACAACCACCAGCACTTCTGTTAATTGTATTGATGGAAATAAAGAAAATAATACACACTAATGGCAAAGTTCTCTCATATTTCTTAAGTGCTTACTTACCATGTGCCAGGCATCCTTCTGAACACTTCATATATGTTCAATCAGCCTTTGCATTTATTATCTGTATTTCACAAATGAAGTTATTGAGATAGAGAGAGTGTAAGTGGCTTGCCTAGGGTCAGAGTCAGGATTCCCATCTAGGTAGCCTGACTGTGAGGGTCACAGTACAAATCAGTTTTTAAGAAATTCTCAGAATGTCTGATGTATTATCTTTTTATTTTTGGTAAAAGGTCTGCTCAAACCTTTTGCCTATTTTTGAAAATTGGCCTCTCATCTTCTTAATATCAAGTATATATTTGTTTTTTCAAAGTTAAAATGCTAACATCGACAGTTGAATACTCAAAATAAATAATATAGAGGGAAGCAAAGAAATGGCATCTTCAAAGAGCAGAAAGAGTCAAGTGTGGTGGCTCATGCCTGTAATCTCAGCACTTTGGGAGACCAAGGAAAAAGGATTGCTTGAGCCCAGGAGTTTGAAACCAGACTGGGCAACATAGTAAGTCCCTACAAAAAAATTAAAACACTAGCGACTTCCAGCAAGA
>NW_007258462.1:1687-16653 GCF_000164805.1 Carlito syrichta | reverse complement strand
CTCATTACCCAGGGGAGGGCACAGAGGCATTCATAAGGGATCTGCCCCCCTGAGTCAAGCACCTCCCACGAGGCCCCACTTCCAACACTGGGGACCACATTTCAACCTGAGACTTGGGACAAATATCCAAACTATTGCCTTCATATAAGCATTGCTAAAATTGGGACTCTGTTAGGCTAAGAGCTCTGTTTGCGTCTCTGAATTCTCGACAACTGACCCAATTTCTGCTTTATGACAGATTTTTGGTGAGTACTTATTGAAGTAAGAAAACAAATGAGCGATAATCTAGTGAATCCAATAATAATTTGGTGACTCTAATTTGTCTGTTTTATAGATCAAAGGCTTCTGTGACAAGATTGTAGCAATCAGCATTTCTGCTTGATTTTCTCCTCAATGACAGAAAATTTTATTTTAAAAATCCCCATCGGACTTCCGGCGAGATGGCCACGGGGCAACCCGGGCTGTGAAACCCTCCGCAAAGGAGAACTGCAGTGGGTCTCTGACTCTCGCCCCGGCGGCCGCGGACCCCAACATCGCAGCCTGCTCTTCACACGAGCTCGGCCGTTGCCCCCGCTGGGGCCTCCAGCGGTCTGGACACTGCCACCGCCGCAGCTGCTGCAGCCACTGCCACCGCCGCCGGGGGCACATCGCAGCACCCGGCCGGAGGCGATCCACAACTTCGGTCCTTGAAGCCCCTTCAGGGAGGATCTGCGGCATCGCTGCCACCACTCCTGCGACCGAGACGGCCTGCCCGCCGTAAGTCTCCTGCCGTCTGCCCCGAGGCAGGAGCCATCTTGCCATCTTCAGCCTCTGCCGTCCCTGTCCGGCCCCACCCGCTCTGGGGCGAGCAGCTGAGGTAGCGCCGCCTGCTGGCGATTCCAGGTAACAACACCCAAACGGGAGAAACAAGCTTGAAAAAGACACAGGCCAGAGCGGTGAACGGAGGGTGATCTGGCCTGTCCTTCACAGCAGACCGGGGGCAACTGACCCTAACTGCAAACTAAGTTACCTGCTTGAAAAGAAAACTAGAAATCAGACCCGAGAGGACATTGGACTTAAGCGAAATGTCTCAGAGCGTGCTTCACTGATTCTTTAGTCTAATGACTTAATTCTATTCCTACTGTATTGTTCCTTTTTTTCTTTTTTCCTCTTCCTGTTCTTCTCTTTTCTTCTCTCTGTAAACCATATCTTTGTATAGAGGAAGAGCACACTAATAAGGTGGTTGGATAGCTGGTATGTTAGCATCACTATATGTTTTATTTTTGTCTGTAGGAGAGTTGGTTCGTCTGTAGCTGTGGTCTATTGTTTTTATCTCTTTCAGTATAGGCCTCTCTCTCTATTTGTTGGCACACTCGTTTGTTTCCCCCCTTACTCCTCTATCTCTCCACCCCCTCTTCAACCCAATGTCTGCTCCATTCTCTCCCCTCTGCTAACCACATTTTATTTCAGGGAGTAAACCTACAGCCCCATTGCACGGACAGATTCCAGGGCAGTGGGAAGTGGGTTCCAGATTATTCACACACCTGTCAGCGAATACCAGGACCTGCAGATAGATTTTGAATCACAGCTCCCCCCTTAAGTAAATCTCAAAACTGCAAAAAGGACCACCCCCAACCTACCGTGCAACTCCAGAATTGAACAAAATAAGAGGGCATAGAGAATAGGAGATTGAACAAACAGAAGTAAAACCAATCCCTTTACCCCTGAATAACAGAATTAAAGAAGATGGTGACGTGGAGGGAAGGAAAAAGTAGGGAGGGGGGAAAACCGCACAAATGAAGAAAAACCAAAAGAAGAATATAGGTCTCACACAGACCCCTGGCAGATCAGACACTGAGAAAACAGATTCTGGAACACAAACAATGAAGAGCCCCAGAATGACTGGTTACATGCAACAAACCCAGGCATCAAGACATTAATGGAGAGAATTAAAAAATTGAGGAGACACAAGAGGAAAATAGGAAGGATCTGATGTCAGAAATGACAGCAGTAAAGAATACTGTGATGGAAATGAACAACAGAATAATAAGCATGGAAAGCAGAATCTGCCAAGCAGAAGAAAGAATCTCAGAGCTCGAAGACCAAAACACAGAACTAACCCAAACTGTCAAAAGCATAGAAAAGAAGCTCAAAAAGACAGAACAAAACCTGTGGGAGGGTCAAAAAACAGGGTCACCCTATATTATACGGTGTCTATATTTTTTAAGCAACTGTAGAGGCATCAGTAAGGGACTCACTCTTCCTCCATTCACCCACCAAGAGATTGGGAACAGCCTAGTTAAATGTTGAAAGGCTGTGCTATCACAATCTTTCCCCACATAATAATCAGGTTTTTTCCGTATCATAGATCAGTATCGTAGCCATATCAGCACTGCCCACACACAGTCAATGAAAATGACAACTTAAAAAGTCATAAATAAAAAACTGCACCGAATTCCAACAGATAAATTACAGATGGCTAAACTTTTTTTGAAAGTTAACACCATGTTAGATTTTTGTTTGTTTGTTTCCCCAGAGTAAAAGTTCAGACAAATATATTCTAGTGATATCTATATAAACCAGAGGTGTTTTGATTGCTACATGACAGTGAAACAATTTTAACATGGTGGAACATTCTTAGCACTGTGACATGTATATATTCTGATAGTCAAAACTCTCAATTGTAGGATAAGCAATCCAATCAGTTAGAATAAAAAACCACTAAGTAAATATTGGAAGAGGTTGCTTTGAGTATTTAAGTAACTGAGCAAAACAGGTAAGATATGTAAAAAATTAAAATGCTATTTAATAACAAAAGAAGTATTTTTTCTATAATTATAAAAGATCTGTGAATGTGTTCTTTAATTTTACATAGCACTGCATTTTTCTCTTAATATGCTATGTATATACCCTCTCTAAATATAATATGTATATTTACACATACATACAAATATAAAATTTGAAAAGAAAGTATTAAGTATTACCTGAAAGTCCATAGCTAGTATTATTATAAGTACTGAATTGATTTTTTTATTCTGAAGTGTGTTGGTCATTAATCAGTTAATCAGTTGCTCCAATTTTTTATTTTTATTTTTGAGTCAAGTTCTTACAGTGTCATGCAGGCACCAAAAGATTATCTTGGGAAATGTAGGAGCCCAGTTCATTTTTCATTTTGAAAAAGCAGTTTAAAACCAATATGAAAGCCCCAAGGATATTTATAGGCAAAGTAAAATTTATTCTGGTAAACAGGAAAATAAATGAAATCTGATTATGTATAAAAATTTTTATGGAGTTTTTAATCTGAGTATTATTCATTTGCTCAGTTGAGATTCCAGTTCCTTTTGCAAAAAAGCATATAAGAATTATATTTTGATCTGAGAAATCAAGCGGAAAAAAACCCAAAAAAACGTAAGCACGTTTCCCTACAAAATGAACAGAAAGGACAGGTGCGATGGCTGATATCTGTAATCCCAGCACTATGGAAGACCAAGGTAGGACAACTGTCTGAGCCCAAGAGTTTGAGACCAGCTTGGGCAACACAGAGAGACCTTGTTTCTATTTTAATTTAAAAAAAGAAAAAGAAAAATGAACATTAGTAGCCAAGTGCATCTATAGTCCCAGCTACTTGAGAGGCTGAGGCGGGAAGACTGCTTGAACCAGGAGTTTGAAACCTAACTGGGTAACATAGTAAACCCTGCCTCAAAACAACGACAAACACACACACACACACACACACACACACACACACACACACACACACACACACACACAAAAACATAAGAGTCTGAATTAATAACAAAATGTATCCAAAGTATAAACACTTGTCGGTAAGGGATACTAGGTATTATCTATATAAATGTTGGCAAACAGAATAAAATTATTCTCTTAAGACCATGGTTAATGCTCAAATTCAATTTTCATAGCCAGAAGTTAGCTGTTAAGAGCCCTCACTACTCATAACAAAACCATGCCCACAGCGTAGAAGAGAATTGCTTTCCCTCCCCGACTTTAGAGAAAATACAGTATTTTAAATACTAAGTAAATCTAATGATGAGTTGAAACGGCAAACAAATGAAAGTCTAATATAAAAACTTAGGTGTTTTTGATAGGTAACATAGGTTATTAGCTTAATATTAACATCATTTTTGCCAGACTAAAAAGAAGATTCAAAATAACTGAACTCACTAATACTCAATTTTCTTGATTTATTTTCTATGACAGCTTTTCCATGCCTAAAATAGTCTCAAACATCCTCTTACTAGGTTTCACCATCCTCAAGTGAAAGGAAAGAACTACTCTGCTAAAGATCATCTTTTATCAACTCCAAGGCTCCTGAGGCAAATCCTCAGGGCCACAGTTTGAAACAGTTATGCTCCCAATAATCATCTTGGTCATGACTTCGTCTCAGGAGAAGGAAGATCTGGCTCCAACTTGAACATTAACTCTGTCAAGTACACCCACTGCTAGTACCTAGTGCCACAGAAGTCAGAGCAAAATGTATTAATTGTTCGCCAAAGGAGCAAATAAAAGATCTTCTATTAATCCATTTACTTTGGAGTCCCTTTTTATTAGCAATTGTTACATAAATATTCAGAAAAATATTTTGTATAATATTATGGCACTTAAAATGATGATGATCTAGCTCTCATTTTCAACAAATATTTTTCTATCTCACAACTAAAGTATACTAAATGAAAAAGTATCCTGAATTCATCTCTATTTCTTAGAAACTCTCTCAGATCTTATCCACATTCTACCCACCAACAATTTTGACTGAAATAGTTCTTTTACCAATATATGTAGTAGTATTCATGCATGCTGTAGAGTTCCAATTCAAAGCCACTTAGAAGGTACTATATCATAATTCGAACGTTATAGTAAAGAACCCAGGTACCCAAACAGGCCAAATGTTGCCTTTGGGGTTCCTGTTTCAACAGTATAGTGTGAAGGGCTGCATCAACTTTTTCTGCCTATTAAAATGAAACGTCATTTCACAATGGCTAACATTTACAATTTACCCGAACACACTTTAAACTAAAAACACATCCATTTTAAAGGACAAAAATACAAATAACTGATTTCGGGTCTTTAGTTACATTATCAATTAATACTGCTGCTGTTCACAAATTAACTTTAAAATCAATACATTTTTATCATAATGTGAGCTTCCTATAAAACTATGCTTTTATATGCATTTCATAATTTATCCTGATTATCAAAGAAATAATTTAAGATTTTTATCAGTTTGGATTATTATTTCGTTTCTTTTTGTAAACTTTTTTTGTATATGAAACTGTAACATTTTAAATGAAAATTCAACACATCACATTGAAAAATTAAATAGTCAAAATACTGTTCCTAAGAATTGTTTTTAAAAACCTGGCCAAAGTGTGCAAACTGTTTAATTTCAGAAAGGAAGGGAACTTGGCTCTTACCTCATCCTGCAAGGTAGCAAATTCTTCAAGAATATCCCCAAGCTTATCTCTCTGTCGAGCCCTGTTATGTCCATGGATCTGAGTAAGACTACAAAATGGCTGCAACACACATATAATTTGTCAACCATAAATATGAAATTTTCTGATACTAAAGAAATTTAACTTTCTAAGTTCACAAAATCTGGCCTAAGGGAAAAAATGCTGTATATATAAGAATCATGACTATGTACACTGTTTACTTTATATAAGTGCTTGTTTTTAAGAAACATCAACATCAGAATTTGCCATGTGAAAATAAGTCGTATCGAGCGCAGTGGCTCAAGCTTGTAATCCCACTACTTTGGGAGGCAGAGGTGAGAGGATTGCCTCAGCCCAGAGGTTTGAGACCAGTCAGGGCAACTTGGTGAGATTTCATCTCTACAATACATCAAAAAATTATCAGGGCATGGTAGCACAAGTCTGTAGTTCCAGCTACTTGGAAGGCTGAGGCAGAAGGAGCGCCTGAGCCCAGCAGGTTGACGTTCGGGTGGCCATGAGCGTGCCACTGCATTCCAGCCTGGGCAACAGAATGAGACTCTGACTCAAAGAAAAAAAAAAAAAAAAAAGTTTCACAAATAGCCACTTTTTTCGAATTATACCACCTAGTCATTAAAAAACTTAAGTAATGGCTAATATCAGTAAACCCTGACTAAAGTTCTTCTCTTCCTACTCTGTGTATACAGTAGGTTCTCATATAAAATACTATATATATATATAAAATACATTCTACTAACCAGACAACAGACATGGACAGCAAGATGCTTTAAGTACGAATTAAGATTCATTTTTTTGACTTGGAGTTTCACTCTGTTGCCCAGACTGGAGTGCAGTGGCCACTCCAGGCCACCGCAGCCTTGACCTGCTGGGCTCCAGCGATCCTTCCGCCTCAGCCTTCCAAGTAGCTGGAACTACAGGTGCTCGCTACCATGCCCAGCTCATTTTTTTGATTTACTGTAGAGATGAGGTCTCACCAAGTTGCCCAGGTGGGTCTCGAACCTGCGGGCTCAAGCAATTCACTCACTTCAGCCTCCCAAAGTGCAGGATTACAGGTGAGCCACCTAGCCCGGCTGAATTAAGATTCTTATAGTATAATATTGCTTTATATTTGTATACTTTGACAGATAATATCTCATTTGATCAATAACTACCCTACAAGAGGTACAGAAAAGGTTTAAGCATTTCACTCTTTAAAGAACAGAAAGTTTATAGAAAAGTGATATACCTGATTACAAAACGTTAGTGATAAAAATAAAACCTGATCTGTATACCTAGCCCTGAATTGTACCCCACAGCTTTAAAATAAAAAAATTAGCCGGGCTCGGTGGCGCAGCCTGTAATCCCGTGACTTTGGAAAGCTGAGGTGAGTGGACTGCCTGAGCCCGTGGGTTCGAGACCCGCCTGGGCAGCGAGACCTCATCTCTACAATAAATCAAAAAATCAGCTGGGCATGGTAGCGCATGCATGTAATTCCGGCTACTCGGAAGGCTGAGGCGGAGGGATCGCCAGAGCCCAGCAGGTCGAGGTTGCGGTGGCCGGGAGCGGCCACTGCACTCCAGTCTAGGCGACAGAGTGAGACTCCAACTCAAAAACAAAACAAAACAAAAAAAGAAACAAAAAAAAATTAAAAGTTAAAAAAATAATAATAAATAAATAATGTCTATGTCTGCTTTAAAAAATAAAAAATTACTAAATAAAATCTGGTCATCTACTGATTCTGCTCTCTTCCTCTTTCACCATAACATGCTGTCTTCCTCCATGTATTTAGTAACTGGAATTAGGCCCCAAAGAGCTGCCTGCTTGACTTCTCTAAGAGAGATGTTGGCCGGGAGCAGTGGCTCATGTCTATAATCCCAGCACTTTGGGAAAAGCGAGAAGACTGCCTGAGCCCATGGGTTCGAGACCAGACTGGTGGACTCCAACTCAAAAAAAAAAAAAAAAAAGGGAGACACCTGTTATCAACAAGGGGGCCTGAATGAAGCATATTTGTATACCTAACCCTTAACTATACACTACAATATCAAAATAAAAAATATTGATTAAAAAAAAACAGAGAGATGTTTACCTATAATTAAAGAAGAATAAATTATAATTAATTTAATCCACTATAAGGTTTGTATTTTTTGGCCAATTACCTGAGACTTTAAAAAGTCTGTGGTCTCATTTAAATTAATAATTTTAATTTTATAATAATCCTATTAATTAAGGTAGTATTAAAGATAAGTATAAGCCGGGCTCGGAGGCTCAGCCTGTAATCCCACACCTTGGGAGGCTAAGGTGAGTGGATTGCCTGAGCCCGCGGGTTCGAGACCTGCCTGGGCAACTTGGCGAGACCTCATCTCTACAATAAATAAAAAATTAGCCGGGCGTGGTAGCGTGTGCCTGTAGTTCCAGCTACTTGGAAGACTGACGCGGAAGGATCACCAGAGCCCAGCAGGTCGAGGCTGCGGTGCAGTCTGTGCGACAGAGTGAGACTCCAACTCAAAAAACCAAAAAAAACAAACAAACATAAGTTTATAGCGAAGTTACAAATATTCCTTGCTTATAAGGTCAAAAAAAGTAAAGTTTTAATGTCCAATTACAAATTAATAAGGAAGCGACTGTTCCCAGTTGGGGGTCATAACTTCCCATATCTGCAATGGGAGGAAATCAAAGGCTGCCTTTGCAGCTAACAACCTAGCAGAAGACTACAGGTTATGACACCATCCACTCAAGTGTTAAGAGGAGACCAAATTTTTTATTTATTCACTAAAAGTGAATAAGCAGTATCAGATGAAAGAAAGCACAAAGTAGTGATACCGAAGGAATTATACCCCACCATTTTTAAAGTTCCCATCACAACAATCCCAACTGTAGCTCTTACCCGAACACAGTGAGTTACAAAAGAGTCGATACAGTCCTTGGTCTGGTGATTATTATATAGGCAGCACCTGCAAGATAATATTCACATTATTAAAATCAAACGATATGACCCACATAAAAGCAGCAGTGATTACTGTGTGTACTACCAACAGACAGAGGAGGTGGAAAAGGAGAAAATAGAACCAATTACTAAGTTAAAGACTGCTAGCATTAGATTAAGAAACACTTCACAATTACTATGTTGTCCATACAAGAAATGCGTGATATTTTCAGTTCTTTCAGTTTTATATTTGAACAATCAGAGTTGGATCCAAGAAGACCAAATTAGCAAAAGGAAAAGTCCAAAGCCCCACTTTATCAGGACCCTATCCATCTATTTTCTTACAACTGATTTCCTCATGGATTGTGCTCAACTAAAATACTATTCGGAAACCTAGTTTTGTCCAAATGTATGCCCATTCCCAACATCTGGCTATAAACTGTCATTTGTATATTCCTCTGGCACCTCAACTTCTCTCACCTGAAAGTGGTTTCCTGTGCCATTCTTTATCTCAGTTCGCAGCATCAGGAAGGTGACTGACACCTTCCTGAGAAGTCTGGGAGGACCTGCTACCTTTCTGGCCCTAGTGAAGATATAGGGGCGAACAGTTAGCAAGACTTTTCGTTCTATCCTTGAGGGAGACCAGTATCCTTTGCACCAGAGAAAATGGGAAAAAGGAAAGAGACTTTCTCATGCTGCCTTGACAAAAGCTGACAGCTTGCTACTCATAAGTGTCTGCCACAGCTCAGCAATGTGACAAAAGCCTCAAAGACAAAAAGAACCATAGGGACACCACAGAAAATGATAATGCAGCCAGCAGTCAGTAAGAAAAAGGAGAACACCTGGAATGGCAGTTGGTGAAACAGAAGGACTGGGAGGTTCATTAGATCTCTAACCCCAAAGAAATAAATTACTTAAGGAGACTAAAATAAAGCACTTAAAAAAAGATTTCCTAAGTCTAAAAATGATTTTCAAATTTAAAAATTCAGTGGAAACACGTTCACTAGTAGCCTTGAAAATCAAGAGGAAGCACTTTCTCACATCACAGCAAAATAACAAGGAGATCAGTGTCAGGGGAGATCTAGATGATCTCCTATGACAGGAGTTCTAAAAAAAAAAACATAACAACAACCAGATGAAGCTGAGGCAATAGTCAAATAAATAATAGGGAAAACAATATGATTGGAAGACTTGAGACTATAATGACAGAGTTTCAGATAGGACTAGTTGAAAATCACACAGGAGCTGGTTGTAGTGGCTCACACCTGTAATCCCAGCACTTTGGGAGGCAAAGGCGACAGGATTGCCTGAGCCCAGGGGCCTGGGCAACTTGGCAAGAACTCGTCTCTATAATAAATTAAAAAATCAGCCAGGCGTGGTGGTGTGTGCCTGTGGTTCCAGCACTTGGAAGGTTGAGAAAAGTAAATAGTTTTAGAACACAAACTTGCGGAAATCTTAAAGTAGAGTTAAAATTGAAAAGATGAAAAATAAGGAGAAAAAAGATAAAGGTTTACTATGTAATAAGAACAAAAAAATGAGAGAAAGCTTAAACGAATAAAAGTTGTTCCAGAAATAGAGCTCAGAAAAAAAAAGTCTTTAAGAAATTTTTCTGTAATCAAGCTATAGAAACACCTAGAGTAAAGGCCAATAAAAAGCTGCCCAGCACAACTGATAAAAATTGACCTATATCAAGGTATATCATTATGAAAGTTCAGATTAGTGTCAACATACAGAAGATCCTAAGAGACTTGAAAGAAACAAAAACAGCCACATACACAGAATCAACACAGAAGAATGTTGCTGTACTACTCAGCAGCAGTAGTGGATGCTCGAAATAAACAAAAACACAGTTGAAGCAGCAATACTTCTGATTCAAAACTTACACAGAGCTACAGCAATCAAGACAGTGTGGTCCTGGATAAACACAGACTTAGATCAGTGGGCTAGAAAAGGATTGAGAGCCAGGAAATGAACCCTCATATTAATGCTGTTTGACAAGGACATCAAGACAATTTAATGGAGAAGGAAAAGTTCAAAAAGGTCTCAGGACAACTGGATATTTACATGCAAAAGAATAAAGCTGGGCTGGATGTGGGGGCTCATGCCTATAATCTTAGCAGTTTCAGAGGCCGAGTTGAGAGGACTGCCTGAGCTCATGGCCTCGAGACCAGCCTGGGAAACTTAGTGAGATCTCATCTCTATAATAAATCAAAAAATTAGCTGGGCATAGTGGCACACGCCTGTAGTTCCAGCTCCTTGGAAGGCTGAGGCAGAAGGATCGCCTGAGCTCAGCAGGTCGAGGCTGTGATGGCCGTGAGCATGCCACTGCCCTCCAGCCTGGGTGAAAGAATGAGACTCCTACTCAAAAAAGTTTTTTTTTAAATAAATAAATAAATAAAAAGAAAATCACGCATGAATACTCTGATTAAAACTTCTGAACTCCTAAAATAAAGAGAAACTCCTCAATGCTCCAAAAGAAAGTTTCAAGTCGCTTACAAAGAAAAGAGACCCAGATCAGCATCAGCTTTCTTTTCCAGAACACTGGAATTTTAACAACAGTGAAAAAACTAGTTACCACGAAATAAACTTTTCCACACGTACAGTCAATTCTCATTATTTGTGATAATTATGTTCTATACAGTTTCTAAGGATACTGAATTAGAAACTACTGAATCATTGCTACTGAATCAGGGAAAATAAATGGTTCAGTTTCTCTAAGCCTCTGATCACAACATTTTCATGAACTGATCAATATATAACTGTGTTTTATGTGTATTTCTGTTTAAGACCCTTTATTTAGTGTATACTGTTGATTCAGTCACATCAAACTCATAGACCATAATTCATGCATGAGTGAAATTTAATACATTTATTTTTTTCTATAAGGCGTATCATAGCCTTCTTTCGCTAAGGAAGACTAGAAAGCATGTCACTACGCTTGAGGATCATTTAAAAAAAAATTTTAATGTTCATTTTGTTTTAGAAACAGGGTCTTGCTATTTTGCCCAGACTGAACTTGAACTCCTGTGCTCAAGCAATCCTCCCACCTCAGCTGGGACTAAAGGTGTGTACCACTGTGCCCGGCAAAGACCATAAAAAATAAAACAAAAAAACCCAGTAAAATCGGCACAATAATCACAAAAAAGGTGAAAAATGTGGCACTCAGTAGAGCTGCTTATAGCATGAGGGCTGAAACAAGAAGGCAGAGGTGCCTTGCCGGGCCTCAGCACTTGCCGCTCTGCATGCGCCTGTTGTGCCATGTACGCAAAGATGATAGAAGCGGAGCAAGCACTGACGTGGGGGTTCCACGAATAAATTTTAGTGAACAGGCAAATCTGGAAATACAGAATCAGTGAACAATAGGATCAATTGCAGTTAAATCTAAACTATAATAATGAGCAACAATGTGTAATCTAAGTGCTACAGAAGGACTGTTAAATATAAAAGGCAAAAATACAAATTAAGAGGATTTAGACACTATTTCACATATGTCAGATTGTCAAAATTGAAAGCCTAATAATACCAAAGGTTAGATTATGGAGAAATGGGAATTCTTCTTATACAATTTTGGCTGGCTTACCAATGATTCAATTATTTGGAAAGCAATTTGGCAAAACTAGGAAAGCTGAAGATACATACAAGCCCCATGATCCAGAATTTGAAGTATATATCCTACATGCACAAGGAGACATATTCAAAGGTGTTCACGATAGCATCAATTTTAATAGAAAGAAACGACCAACTACTTAAAATGTCCAATTGTAGAGCAATGGCAAGATAAACCGCAGTATATTCAAAGGGTAGATTTTAATGAATTAAACACGTGTGTATGAATTAACTTGAGTAGACCAAAATGTTGAATTAAAAATCATGCTGCGGGAGGAGGCATTCAGTGTGAAAAAATTATGTAAATTTAAAAATACATAAACTGGTGCACTGTACGACACACATACTTGGTGCTGTCTATAAGCACTCATAGGAGTGATTCACATAAATTGTAATGTGATGATTACCTCTAGGAACAAAGTAAGAGTAAAATATGGTGGAAGGAGGATTTAAAATTATGGTCAGCCAAATATGGCCCCGTCTCCTGTGGTGGCAGGAGTATCCCTGAGACACATTCTGGAGGAATACAACATCAAAATAACATTAAGACCTCATTTGCCTTTTGCACTCATTCTCTCACCAGTGCACAGTGTTTCCACAGGCCACATGGCATGTATACCACAGCAGATTGAAGGCAGAAGCAGGGAAGATCGCCCAGCTATTTTCTAGTAAGAAAGACATGAAAGAGATTTGGAAAATACAAAACAAAGCCATTTTTCTAATTTTTCTTAGATAATTATTTTCCACAAAAACGTTATTTATGTTAACATAAAATGGATGGTTTTTAAGTCGAGTTCTCGCTCTGTGACTCAGGCTGAAGTGCAGTGGCACCATCATGGCTCACCGCAGTCTTGACATCCTGGGCTCTGAGATGAAAGTTACACAACTCTACACCTGGCTAATTTTTTTATTTCTTGTAGAGACATGATCTTGCTCTGTTGCCTAGGCTGGTCTCAAACTCCTGGGCTCAAGCAGTCCTCCTGTGGTGGCCTCCCAAAGTGCTGAGATTACAGTTGTGAGCCACTGCACCTGGTCTATTGTTATTTTCAAATTAATTAATACATATTTTTAAAATACAGATGGTCCCCAATTTAAGGTGGTTCAATCTCTCAACTTTATAATGGTGTGAAAGCAATACACATTCAGAACAAACCATACTCTGAGTACGCACACAATTATTCTCTTTTTAACTTTCAGGATAGTATCTGATAAATTATATGAGACAGTCAACACGTAATAAATACGCTTTGGGTTATATGATTTCACCCAACTGTAGGATAATGTAAGTGTTCTGAGCACATTTAAGATAGGCTAGGCTAAGCCATGCTGTTTAGCCGGTTAGGTATATTAAATGCATTTTCAACTTAGATATTATCAACTTAACGATGGGTTTATTGAGATGTAACTCTTTTTTACATCAAGGAATATCCATATTGTTTTGATTTCTAAAATAGCAGCTATCTATAAATATGATTCATGTAAAAATCTATCTGGTTCTGTAATTAATTTTAAGAATGTAAAGGGGTTTTAAAACAAAAAAAGTTTGAGGACTGCTGCTTTAACTATATCTCTAATTATTTAATTCTTGCTACCCAAGCTCAGCCCTCTTTGGGACCCTTCAGTTGTTGCTATCAGAAAGCTCCACTCCTTCATTTTGCATGATATCTTCCCATCACTACCACCAAGATCAACGAGCCAGCATGGTAGGATTCTTGGTAAGGGCCCTCTTTCTGGCTTGTATCTTCACTTGACAGAAAGAGAATATTCTGGTCTCTTCCACATTTTATGAGGACACGACTCCCATCTCACTGAGAGTACTACCTTCCTGACCTCATCTAAATCGAATTACCTCCCAAAGTCCTTACCTCCAAATACCCCCACAATGGAAGTTATGGCTTCCATGTATCAATCTACAATGTATTAATCCTTAAAAAAGCAGCACAGTCACTTATAGAAAGAAAAGGTGTAGAAAACTTCCAAATTACAAAGCAGGAAAAAGGAAAATGAACAAAAACTGGATCAAAACAGAAAAAAAAAAACAACAGGGAAAAAATTGTTTTAAAAAGGAAAACAAACAGTAAACAAAGAAAGAGGAAGAAATAAAATGAAATAATTTATTACAATTATACTAAATGTGAACAGACTGAATTCTGCTTTTAATAGATTTGGACTAACAAGATTCAAAATAAAATCCAGTTAAATACCATATAAAAGAAATACATGAAAACAAAGTGATAAAAAAGTTTTTAAAAATAAAGAAAAAGGCTGGGCTCGGTGGCGCAGCCTGTAATCCCAGTACTTTGGGAGGCGGAGGCAAGTGGATTGCCTGAGCCCACAGATTCGAGACCCACCCGGGCAACTTGGCGAGACCTTGTCCATACAATAAACTAAAAAATTAGCTGGGCATGGTAGCGCGTGCCTGTAGCTCCGGCTACTTGGAAGGCTGAGGTGGAAGGATTTCCAGAGCCCAGAGGTCAGGGCTGCGGTGGCTGGGAGTGTACCACTGCACTCCAGTCTGGGTGACAGAGTGAAACTCCAACTTGAAAGAAAAGAAAAGAAGGAAGGAAGGAAGAAGGAAGGAAAGAAGGAAAGAAAGGAAGGGGAAAAATAAGAAAGAAGGAACAAAGGAAAGAAAGAAGGAAAGAAAAGGAAAAAAGAAAGAAGGAAAGAAGGAAGGAAGGAAGGAAAGAAAGAAGGAAGGAAGGGGAGGGGAGGGAGGAAGGAAATAAAGAAAAAGAAAGAAAGAGAAAAGAAAAGAACGCTGGGATATCAGACAAATTTTAAAAAGGCATGCAGCACGACTAGTAATACTAATCTGAAATAAAGAGGGACACTGTATAATGAGAAAAAGCACAACTGACAAGGTCAACATAGCAGCTTAAAATTGTAAGCACCAAAGCAGCAGCTAAATGTATAAGGCAATAACTATTAGCAATACAAGGAGAATTCAGTAATTTTGGTAGATTTGTCTTGTTAAAAATTGTGTGTGTGTGCATATATACAGATAT
>NW_007258462.1:0-1667 GCF_000164805.1 Carlito syrichta | reverse complement strand
TAAATGTGAACAGACTGAATTCTGCTGTTAATAGAGATGGACTAACAAGACTCAGAATAAAATCCAGTTAAATACCCATATAAAAGAAATACATGAAAACAAAGTGATAAAAAAGTTTTTAAAAATAAAGAAAAAGGCTGGGCTCGGTGGCGCAGCCTGTAATCCCAGTACTTTGGGAGGCGGAGGCAAGTGGATTGCCTGAGCCCACAGGTTCGAGACCCACCCGGGCAACTTGGCGAGACCTTGTCCATACAATAAACTAAAAAATTAGCTGGGCATGGTAGCGCGTGCCTGTAGCTCCGGCTACTTGGAAGGCTGAGGTGGAAGGATTGCCGGAGCCCAGAGGTCAGGGCTGCGGTGGCTGGGAGTGTACCACTGCACTCCAGTCTGGGTGACAGAGTGAGACTCCAACTTGAAAGAAAAGAAAAGGAGGAAGGAAGGAAGAAGGAAGGAAAGAAGGAAAGAAAGAAGGAAGGAAGGAAGGAATAGAGAAAGGAAGGAAAGAAAGAAGTAAGGGGAGGGGAGGGAGGAAGGAAATAAAGAAAAAGAAAGAAAGAAAGAGAAAAGAACAGAACGCTGGGAGATCAGACAAATTTTTAAAAAGGCAAGAAGCACGACAGGTAATACTAATATGAAATAAGGTGGTACTTAAGGCTGGAAGCATTAAACATGGCAAAGAGGGACACTGTATAATGAGAAAAAGCACAATTGACAAGGTCAGCATAGCAGCTTGAAATTGTACGCACCAAAGCAGCAGTTAAATGTATAAGGCAATAACTATTAGCAATACAAGGAGAATTCAGTAATTTTGGTAGATTTGTCTTGTTAAAAATTATGTGTGTGTGAATATATACAGATATATGCATAGCTAGCATATACACTGCTAACATGTATACATAGAGCTCCATATATACCTAGAGCTACATATATGTTAGCTATATTGTTTGGAATTATGCAAACAATTCAACTATTCTCTTTTTAACTTTCAGGATAATATCTGAAAGTTATTAAATTATATGAGACAGTCAACACGTAATAAATACGCTTTGGGTTATATGATTTCACCCAACTGTAGGATAATGTAAGTGTTCTGAGCACATTTAAGATAGGCTAGGCTAAGCCATGCTGTTTAGCCGGTTAGGTATATTAAATGCATTTTCAACTTAGATATTATCCACTTAACGATGGGTTTATTGGGATGTAACTCTTTTTTACATCAAGGAATATCCATATTGTTTTAATTTCTAAAATAGCAGCTATCTATAGATATGATTCATGTAAAAATCTATCTGGTTCTGTAATTAATTTTAAGAATGTAAAGGGGTTTTAAAACAAAAAAAGTTTGAGGACTGCTGCTTTAACTATATCTCTAATTACTTAATTCTTGCCACCCAAGCTCAGCCCTCCTTGGGACCTTTCAGTTGTTGCTATCAGAAAGCTCCACTCCTTCATTTTGCATGATATCTTCCCATCACTACTACCAAGATCAACGAGCCAGCATGGTAGGATTCTTGGTAAAGGCCTTTCTGGCTTGTATCTTCACTTGACAGAAAGAGAGTATTCTGGTCTCTTCCACTTTTTATGAGGACACGACTCCCATCTCACTGAGAGTACGACCTTCCTGACCTCATCTAAATCGAATTACCTCCCAAAGTCCTTACCTCCAA
>NW_007258461.1:270840-271426 GCF_000164805.1 Carlito syrichta | reverse complement strand
CCCAATGGGTTGAGGCTTTGGTGGCTGTGAGTGTGCCACTGCACTCCAGTCTGGGTGACAGAGTGAGATTCTGGCTCAAAAAAAAAAAAAGATGTCTAACATGATCAGTCATGCTGGGCGCGGTGGCTCACTGGGTGACAGAGTGAGATTCCAACTCAAAAAAAAAATCAGTCATAAGGAAAATGCAAATTAAAACTCCAGTAAAATACCACTAAAATGCTTCAAGTTAAAGAGGCTAAAAAAATGTAAAGACTGATCGTCCCCAATACCAGCAAAGCAAAGATGCAGAGCAAATAAAATGAAACTCACATACAGTGCGGGAGTGAAGGCAAAATGATACAAGTGTGAGAAACAGGCTGGGCTCTGTGGCTCAGCCTGTAATTCCAGAACTTTGAAAGGCCGAGGTGAGTGGATTGCCTGAGCCCACGGGTTCGAGACCCGCCTGGGCAACTTGGCGAGACCTCATCTCCACAATAAATCCAAAAATTAGCCCGGTGTGGTAGCACACGCCTGTAGTTCCAGCTACGTGGAAGGCTGAGGTGGAAGGATCGCCGGAGCCCAGCAGGTCAAGGCTGCGGTGGCCGGG
>NW_007258461.1:268121-269402 GCF_000164805.1 Carlito syrichta | reverse complement strand
CCAAATTCCAAGTTACTTTGTCCCAAGTATGGACAGATTTAAACTCAAAGTGACATTGGAGAGCCAATTTCTTTTTTAAGGTCACAAGTTCTTGCCCTATTGCTAAAACTCCTTCCTCCAAAGCACTAACCTTACTTTCCAACTTCTGGTCTATGATTTCCTGAATAGCTATGGCAATAGAAACGTTTTTAGACAGCCGATCAGCAAACGTAGTTGTATGAACTTCCCTAGATGCTACAGCTCAAAAGTAGCTATTAAAGCTGTAACTCCTAAAATTAAAAGTAGCCAAAAATCTTTTCTGTCTTTCTAAAAGAGCATTAGCCTCATACAATATCTGTAAACCATATGCATCATACTAACGAGATGACAATTATACAAGAATCATCGAATAAGATGGCTGCTCAAGAATAACAAAACCTTCGTAAAAGGTATTAAACAATTAGTTAAAAATACACCCAGTACAAGACACCTTATAAACATTGCGTAGAGCCATTAAAACCCCAGTCACTAATATAGAGTCTTTCACCAGATACAGTACAGTCCACCTCAGAGTTATAAGCACAGTCTCTCCATTTCAGGAAGCCCGTTTCTCGCTGGATGAGTGACCAGTCCTTTTCCATATCAATGAAGGGGCAAGCAGGTAAGCTGAGAGGTGGTGTCCATTAAACACAATTGAACAGTTAGGGTCACAGCTGTGATTGAGCAAAGACGTACTAGGATACAGGCCAACACCCACTTCCTGCATCTCTGCAGTACAGATGGTGAAAGAGTTGCAGATCACCTTGTCCTGGGTTTGGCATTGGATACAGTCACACTTAAAGCAGTATTGGTCCCTCAGCTGCTTCCGGCACTCCTCACTGGTCATCAGTATATCCAGGTAGCAGATGATGAGCTCTTCTCCCACCTCGATGTCTCGGACTGCACGCAGTAAGTTTATCTTATGTTTTTGATCCTGCATTCTTTTCTCCTCCCAGTTGTTAAAGACTTTAAAGGCTGTGTCCCATAGTTATAGTTGAGGGGTTTGTGGGCCCTTTTCTAATTCTTGGAGTCTGCACCAGTGCTGACTGAGAGATAAAATACATCCAAAAGAACTTGTCCTTCCAGTCTAGTCTGCTTATTAACACCTATTTTGTAGTTTGCTAACAGGATTCACTTATATGATTCCTTTACTTCTGTCTGTGAAAGTTGAACTTGAGAGAAATTTATCATAAGAAGACAACAAAGAAGAATTTTTAACATCCTTTTGTCTGAGCCACCCCCTTGAGAAGGTGGGGGTGAGAA
>NW_007258461.1:263541-266478 GCF_000164805.1 Carlito syrichta | reverse complement strand
CACTCACCTCAGCCTCCCAAAGGCGGGGGATTACAGGCTGAGCCACCGAGCCCGGCTCATAAAGCTGATCTTAAAAGCCCTTTGGAGGAGAGATCACCATGCACATGGGGCCCGGCTGTGGAGGGCAGTCACACAGTCACAGCGTGTAAGCACCGAACGCTGAATGCGCCGCTATGGATGTGACAACAATGGAGGAAGAACAGCGTCTGGCAAGAGCACGAAGGTCAGACCGACAGCCCCAAAGAGCCCACTCACTGCCAGGGACCGAGGCCAGATGGGGAGGGAAGTTGCCTCTTTTGTTTAAATCTCTGCAGCTTTGCCAGGAAGCAGCCGCCTCTTTGGATGACTTTAACCCACACGGGGACTCCTCCTGCCTGGGGGGGGCCTGGCCCTCAGGTGATGACCTGGAGGCCATCTGGGGGCAGCCTTTGGGAAGTCGAGGCGAGAGGACTGCCTGAGTCCCGGGAGTTGGAGACCAGCCTGGGCAACTTGGTGAGGCCTCGTCTCTACAATAAATCAAAAAACAAGCTGGGCGTGGTGGCATGTGCTTGTAGTTCCAGCTACTTGGAAGGCTGTGGCAGAAGAATCGCCTGAGTCCAGCGTGCCACTGCCCTCCAGCCTGGGTGACGGAGTGAGACTCCAACTCAAAAAAAAATCAACACCATTTCTCTCAGCCTGTACAGCCTCCGCTGGTCTCCCTGCTGCCACCCCTCTCTGCACAGGCCGATGCCCTCCTCGGGCAGGCCCTGTTCCTTCCAGGTCCAGAGCCCCAGTGGTTTCTGAGTGAAGGGTTTCGATCATGGGGAACCCATAAATACAGAAGGACAGTCAGTGCCCCCCACCCAAGCCTCTCCACCCTCTTCTGCTCAGACACTGGCTGGGGGGAAGAGGGGCCACACCTTGGCCACTCAGAGCCCTTTCTTTCTTTTTTGAGTCAAGGTCTCACTCTGTCACCCAGGCTGAAGTACAGTGGCATGCTCACGGCCATCGCAGCCTCAACTTGCTGGTCAGGCAATCCTTCCGCACCTCAGCCTTCTGAGTAGCTGGAACCACAGGCGTGCACCACCGCGCCCAGCTCATTTTTTTATTTATTGTAGAGACAAGGTCTCACCCTGTTGCCCAGACTGGTCTCGAACCCATGGGCTCAGGGAATCCTCTCGCCTCCTTCACCTTCCAAAGTGCTGGGATACTTGAGCCACCACATCCGGCCAGAGCCCTTTCTGCAAATCTTTTTTTTGTTGTTTTGTTTTGTTTTTTTCGTTTGTTTTGGGTTGGAGTCTCACTCTGTCACCCAGACTGGAGTGCAGTGGCTGCTCCCGGCCACCGCAGCCTCCACCTGCTGGGCTCCGGTGATCCTTCCGCCTCAGCCTTCCAAGTAGCCGGAATTACAGGCATGCGCTACCACGCCCGGCTAATTTTTGATTTATTGTAGAGATGAGGTCTCGCTGCCCAGGTGGGTCTCAAACCCACGGGCTCAGGCAATCCACTCACCTCAGCCTCCCAAAGGCGCGGGATTACAGGCTGAGCCACCGAGCCCGGCTTCTTTCTGCAAATCTTAGAGGGACCCACGGGGGGTGTGCAGAGAAGGCTGTGCTGGGGAGTTAGGGCCTGGCACCCTCCCCAAGTAGGTGCCCTGCCTTGGCTGACACTGTCCTGGGGGAGGGGCCTTCTGGGCAGCCCCATGCCATCTTTGCTGACTCACGTGGCCCTGAAGGTGAATGAGCCGTCAGCCCTTCTTCCTATGGAACAGCCCCACGTCTCCTGGTCTACCTGCCTCGGTGGCTCTCAGCCCCTTCCAGAATCTCCCCACACTTGTCCTGGGCTTGAGGTGGACACACGTCCTGTCCCTTGCTTTGGGGACGCAGAGAAGACCACAGTGGGGGCCCTTCCTCAAGACTTCCCCCCAGGTTTGACCATAGGAAACGCGGTCCAGGGAGCAGAGGTGGCCACAGCCCTGACCACGTGGCTCGGGGTTTCCAGCTCAGCATCGGGATCTGGTCCCACCTGGCCTCATTCAGGCAGAGAGACTGATAAGGAGATGGCCGCCCATGCACCCCAAAAGGCTGGCATCACTCCCTTGCCCTGTGTGGCTCTGGGTGGGGTGACAGAAGGACCTGCCAGGACCACCGTTCAACTCCCAATCATTCCACTCCCATCCCACAGACGAAACGCTGAGGGGCACAGCTGGGGCAGGCCTGTCCAGGTCACACGGCTGGATAGTGGCAGAGCAGGGACTGGAGCCTTGCCTCGTCTGGTTCCTGAGTCAGGGTCCTTAACTTTTCTGCCAAATGAGAGGTGTCATCCTATGACAAGGAAATCTGTCTCCTCGACACTGGGTCTCCGAGGCCACTCTGGGCGGCACGAGGGAGGCGGACTCGAGGAAGGAAAAGAGCGAGCCCTGGGTGGAGGGACTTTGCCCAGAGGCTTTCCCTAAGCCATCCGCGTGGGAATCTGGCCCAGGGTGGGCTCTGCTTCCCACGTGCTGGTCTCACGGCATCAGGAGACGCATTTGCTGCTCCTGGGTACTAAGGGTGTGTACAGGTTCCAGGGAGAGCGCAGGACTGTGGGCTGCAGCGGAGCGTCCGGGCCTGGGCTCGGCGTCGGCAACCAGCTTCCAAAGGGCTCTGCAGTCACGGGAGAAATATACATGCGTGGTGTGGGGGGCTGTGTGGTGGGTGCACGTGTGTGGTATGTGGCGTGTGATATGTGGCGTGGTGTATGTGGTGTGCACGTCTGTGGTGTGGTGTGCTGTGTGACTCTGCAGTGGGGATGGTGAGTGGCAATCGCCCACCCCATGGGAGCTGGGAGGGTGGGGCACCACCAGACTCCCGGGCAGGAAGGCGAGGCCTTGGCCGCCTGGTCGGCGGAGGCTGTTTTGGTCCCGGCCTTCCAGGGCAACAGGGAGGACACGCAAACAGGAAAAAAGGCGCTGCCCGG
>NW_007258461.1:261993-263392 GCF_000164805.1 Carlito syrichta | reverse complement strand
CTGTCAAGTGCATCTTTCTGGGCGTGTGGCTGCATCAAGTACGTCAGGGCGTGTGTGAGGCAGAGAAAGGCGCACAGGAGCCCGCGGAGGCCCCAGCCCCCTCCTTCTGGGATAGGTAGCGCAGGTCGGGGAGGAGGAAGAGGGTGGGGGTGTCCCTGGCTCCCACAGGACCCTGGGGAGGAAGCTGGACCTCACAGGGGCGCATTAAGCCCGCTTGGCCCCTGCCCCACCCCCTCCCTTCCTGTCCCTCATCTCCGGCCAACCGGGCCCTAATTGAGGAGGAGGAGGGGCCCACGAGGGCCTGGGAGGGGCCCGAGGAGGGTGCCTTACCCCTCTCTCGCCTGGGCCCCAAGAGGGGCAGAGGAGTTTTGCCGTCAGAGAGCCGTGTGATCCTGGGGCCAGGCCCACTCATCCCTGGCCTCAGTTTCCCCACTGATAAAACGGAGGTGCTGAACTAAGTGATCTCCACGAGCACTGCCAAGCCAGACAATCTGGTAAGGCGGGCCCTGTAGAGTGAGGGGAGGCAGAGGGAGAGAGTGATGGGTGTGCAGGCTGCACTGGCCGAGTCGGGAACCTGCTGAGGTGGGATCCGGGCATTGGTGGGGGGAGTCCTGGGGTGACCCAAGGAGCTCAGGGGCAGGAAGGGAAACAGGAGGCCAGGAGCTTGCTTCCTGGTGGCCGGCAGGCTGGGAAGGCATGTGGGTGGGGGAGGGGGAGGAAGTCCCCTCCTGGCCAGGTCACTCCCAGAGGCTGGGCTGGGGCGGGGCAGGCGATGGAGAACGGAGCTGAGCACCCTGGCCACCTTCACGCCGCCACCCAGCCGCCCAGGAGCCCAGGAGCCCGGCTAGGTAAGGGACTGTAAAGGGGCTGCAGGGGGGCACACTTGGCTGTTCCTGCCCAGTCCCCACCCTCCACTGGTGGCCTCTCTTGGTCCCTGCCAAGGCAGGGGGTTCTGTGTGCCCGCGTGGGGCGCCCACTCCCAAACCCAAGTCTCTTGGGCTGTCTGGCTGGGTCCTGGGCTCTGTGATCCCACCATTCTGACCGTCCCTCTCGTCTTCCATGCCCAGGACTGGGCACAGGCTGGATCCCCACTCACACACGCTGACGGGCACCTGCCACCCTGGCACCTCTCTAAGGACTCCCATCCAGAGACCCTGGGCAGTAGGGCCGGGCCCTCGGGCGGAGGCTGAGTCGGCCCCGTCTCCTCCAGGCGCTCAGGAAACCTGCCGCGGCCCCACCATGCTTGTGGCGTCCACCACCTCTGGTAAGGCCCCGGCCCCTGCACCCCCGGGTGAGCCAGGCGGGCACAGTGGCTTTGCTGCTACAGGTGCCCCTCTTTCTGAGACCTCGCTCACCCTCCCTCTTGGGCTAAGGGGTGGGTGTCACGTGGGGGTGGGAA
>NW_007258461.1:260572-261973 GCF_000164805.1 Carlito syrichta | reverse complement strand
GCATGGCCCCTCCTAACTTGCCCTCTCCCCTGCCCCTGCCCAGCCGTGCCTGGGCCCCTCTCCTCACCCAGCCCACCCAGCAACAGTAGCCAGAAGCCACCAGACACCCGGGACCCGCTGCTAGCCCGGGCAGAGCTGGCCCTGCTCTCCACGGTCTTTGTGGCTGTGGCCCTGAGCAACGCCCTGGTCCTGGGAGCCCTGGCGCGGCGGGGCCGGAGGGGCCGCTGGGCACCCATGCATGTCTTCATCTGCCACTTGTGCCTGGCCGACCTGGCCGTGGCTCTGTTCCAAGTGCTGCCCCAGCTGGCCTGGGATGCCACTGACCGCTTCCGTGGGCCCGATGCCCTGTGTCGGGCCGTGAAGTACCTGCAGATGGTGGGCATGTATGCCTCCTCCTACATGATCTTGGCCATGACGCTGGACCGCCACCGTGCCATCTGCCGCCCCATGCTGGCATACCGCCACGGAGGTGGGGCTCGCTGGAACCGGCCAGTGCTGGTGGCCTGGGCCTTCTCTCTCCTCCTCAGCCTGCCCCAGCTCTTCATCTTCGCCCAGCGCGACGTGGAAGATGGCACGGGGGCCCTCGACTGCTGGGCCCGCTTTGCGGAGCCCTGGGGTCTTCGTGCCTACGTCACCTGGATTGCCTTGATGGTGTTCGTGGCACCCGCCCTGGGCATCGCCGCCTGCCAGGTGCTCATCTTCCGGGAGATTCACGCCAGTCTGGTGCCAGGGCCGTCGGAGAGGGCTGGGCGGCGCCGCGGGGGACGCCAGACGGGCAGCCCCAGCGAGGGAGCGCGCGTGTCCGCAGCCGTGGCCAAGACCGTGAGGATGACGCTGGTGATCGTGATCGTCTACGTTCTGTGCTGGGCGCCCTTCTTCCTCGTGCAGCTGTGGGCAGCCTGGGACCCGCAGGCGCCTCGGGAAGGTGGGTGTGGCCGTGGCTGGGGCCACGGGGGGCCACTGGGCCCAGCTGCACGCCTGTCTCCCCATCCACCCGCTTGCGCGCCCGTACGATGAGCCCCACGGACACCCTGAGCCCAGCCTGGCCTCCACCCCACAGGGCCCCCCTTCGTGCTGCTCATGCTGCTGGCCAGCCTCAACAGCTGCACCAACCCCTGGATCTACGCCTCCTTCAGCAGCAGCGTGTCCTCGGAGCTGCGCAGCTGGCTCTGCTGTGCCCGGAGGCACACCCTGCCCAGCCTGGGGCCCCCGGAGGAGTCCTGTGCGACCGCCAACTCCTCCCTGGCCAAGGACACTCCCCCCTGAGGCTCTGCAAAGTTCGGCTGCCTGTCTGGGAGAGGGCGACCCACGGAGAACTGGCCAGACCCTGGGACCCCATCACTGCCATACCGTGTGGCCCTGGGCAGCCCCAGCTGTACACGGAGGCCGCTGGGCTCTGGG
>NW_007258461.1:251909-260121 GCF_000164805.1 Carlito syrichta | reverse complement strand
CCCGGCAGCCCGTGACGGCTGCCTCCCAAGCGGCCAGGGCTGAGGGCAGGCAGGCGTGGAGCCTGAGCCCTCCTATCTGCATAGGGTCAAGAGCAGGTGCCGTGCACTTGCCGGACAGGGCCAGGGAGAAGCAAGGAGCCTGGGGCAGGGCAGGGCCTACGGAGGCAGCAGGTCGCCTGGCTCTGCCGGCAGCACCTCAGTGTAGCTTGAAGGCCGAGTCCGGGCTCTGGGGATGGGATGCCGAGGGGGAGGCTGGGGACCTGGGACCACGGGGGAAGCCTTTGTTCTTGCCCAGACGGCCGCAGGCTGGAGCCTTCGGGCTTCGGGGCCCTGCGCTGGGGGAGGTGGCAGGTGTTGGCCCGAGTCCCTGGCGGACGGCAGTCTTGCCCAAGAGCTCCTTAAACACGGAGTCCATGTTCTGGGCCACAGCCTGGCAGAGGGGAAAGGAAGGGTGGGGTTCAGGGGTGTCTCTCACCTGCCAGGCCGCTCCCTCACGGACTCTGCCGCGCCTCCACCTGAGCTCCTCTCATTCCAAAGACAAAGCCCTTGGCCATCACCCTGTCACCAGGCCCCTCCTCTCCACGAGCCACACAGTTCTGGGCCCAGCTGCCCACCCTTCCTCCCTCCAGGCCACCTCCCCCACTCCACATCTGACTTCCCTCCTGCTTTCTTTCTTTCTGTAGAGACTACGTCTCGCTATGTCGCCCAGGCTGGTCCCCAATCCCTGGGCTCAAGCAAATCCTCCCGCCTCAGCCTCCCAAAGTGCTGGGATTACAGGCGTGAGCCACCAAGCCTGGTACCTCCTACCACTTTTGGTGTCTCTGTGTAGTCTCCTCTGGAGACAGCAATTCCTCGGCCTAGCCCTGAAATGGGGGCCCCTCTGGCCAGGCCTGGGCCCCCTCTCTTTGTGCCTGAGACCACAGTCCCTTCCATGGCCTCGGGGGCCACCAGCGTGCAGACTCACACAGTTGCCCTCCCCGACTTCTTCTTCTGTCGGTCCGCCGCACTGGCCCCGGGCTCCTAGACCTGAGGGCTGGGCCAGACTTGGGACACCCACACACTCTCAGGCCCAGAGACTGTCCCCAGGGCTTCCGTGCTCAACCCATCGGGGCTCCCAGGGCCCATCACGCAGAGCACAGAGTGGGGTCTCCCCAGGCTGTGTCCTCGCCGGGTCCACGTCCTGAGTCTGCCTCCTGCTCCTGCAAGAGCTGCTGCTACCCCGCCTGCCCCTCGGCCAGCCCCCCCCCCACCTCCTTGCCATCTGTCCCTGTCATCCTCCCTGGCGTGCCAAGCACCTGCAATGTACCGCCTGTTACCTAGCCTGGCTACAGACGCCGGCCTTGAAATCTGCCCGGGAGTCCCTCGCCCCCACCAGTGTAGACAGCCTCAGCTCGACTCCGCCATGTCTGTGCTCAAGAACCAGGCTTGCAGCCCCATGCATGAGCCCCAGCCAGACCAAGCATCCTCTGTCCCCTCACCCCTGCTCCCAAGTCCCTGACCCTCCCAACCCTCATACCCTTGCCCTCCTGCCCCTCCCGGGCTCGGCCTTGGGCCTGCTGGAGGGGCAGCAGGCAGCCCTGAGCTGAAGCCAGGGAGGACAGAGCCTCGGGGAAGGAGGAGCTTGGT
Organism: Carlito syrichta; assembly: GCF_000164805.1. Classification (NCBI taxonomy): domain Eukaryota; kingdom Metazoa; phylum Chordata; class Mammalia; order Primates; family Tarsiidae; genus Carlito; species Carlito syrichta. Next base: position 258,495 of record NW_007258461.1, on the reverse strand, counting down.
TCCTAGGGAGAGGCTGGGACTCCCCAGGAGAGGCCCCGCCTGCCACACACCCTGTCCTGGCTCTCACCTTATCCACCTCCACGTGCTGCTCCGGGGAGGCTGGGACCAAGCAGTGCCGTCTGTGTCCAAAGGGGGCCACAGCCTCAGGGGGCGTGCATGGCTCGGGCCTGCAGGGAACACACAGTGAGCCTGGAGGCTGTGGGGAGTTCCCGAGCCAGCCCGGCAGCAGCCCTCCCGTCCTGGGTGTGGCCAGGGAAAAGGCTAGCTCCAGGGGTCTCCAAGCTCTAAAGCCTCTCCCTGTCACAGCCAGGCTGGCCCATTCTGTCCTTGGCGTCCATGATCTGACAACTCCCGGCCTCTATGTGGCCTGAGCCTGCCCCCCCCCCGCTTGGGACAGCAAGCATGACCGGTGCTCCAGAAGGCTGATCTCCTCCCTGCTCACCGGTGGACGAACTCCGCAGCCAGGAGGCCCTCGGGACTGCTCCCTGGCTCCCCTGCGGCCTGCGGCCCGGCACGCGCCAACAGCCTCTCTGCCCTGGGGAGGGAAGGACCGGTGCGCTCTGAGGGCTCCTTCCCAGCCCAGGGAGCTGGGGCCAGCAGCTTCAGTGCCAGCCAGACCCACGGAACCCGACTCGGCCACACACTCACCCCGCGGGCAGCGTGATGTACTTGTGGGGGACGAGGCCCCGCGCGCCGGCCAGCTCCCCCCGCCACCAGTCGCTCGACGCCCTCTCGTGCAGCCGCAGCACGTCTCCCCGCCGGAACGTCAGCTCCTGGGCCGTGCGGCCCGTGTAGGCAAAGCAGGCCACAGCCTCCACGACACCCTCCAGGTCTGGGGAGAAGACGGGTTCAGGTGGGGGGCTGTGGGCATGCCGGGCGGGACGGGGCGGGGCTCCCCTGCCCGGCCCCTCACCCTCCTCCAGCGCGGGGCTCTCGGCTTCCAGGTCCGGCTCGTGCTCCCCCGCCAGGCTCTCCAGTTGGGTGTCCCTGGGGTTGGGAGCACAGTGGGGTGAATGAGGGGTGCTCCCTTCCACTGTCCTCCCTGCCCCCGCAACACCAAGAGGCGTACCCCAGGCAGCCGGCAGAAGGTGGAGCCATGCACTTCTCGTAGACGGGCCCCGGCAGTGCAGTCAGGGGCGGAAAGACCCGGGTGGGCTGCAGGATGAGTGTCTGTACCAGCTGGTTCACCCGGCCCTGCAGGGCCACTGGGTCCTGCCCAGCAGGTACGGGCAGCAGCGTCGGCCCGAAGCACACGGCCAGGTTGTAGGGGTCCATCATGTTCTCATCGCTGTACTGGGCCAGGCTGGGGGACACGCGGGCCAGAGGCCAGGAGCTCGCGGGCGCCCATGCCCGCTCCACCCCACCAGCACCCGCCCCGCCGGCACTCACTGGTTGAGGAAGGTGAAGAGGTAACGCAGCACCACCAGCACCGCCGTGGGCAGCTGTGCCAACAGGCGGCTCACGTGCTCCACCCGGGCTGCCGCGGCCTCCAGCTCTGTGGCCAAAGCCGCCCCCAGAGAGAGCCTCGTGAGGGGGGCCACCAGCAGGTGGTCCTCCCCCCCGGCCGGCCTCAGGCCCCAGCCTCACCCGAAGATGCCAGCAGTTCCCCAAACAGGTCCGGGGAGAAGATCGGGGGCTCCAGGCTCCGGAAATAGAGCTTCAGCACCCCGGCCACTGAGTCCAGGTCGTGGGCCGTGCAGCCTTCCACCAAGGGGTCCTCCCCTACGGGCGGGCAACGCAGCAAGGTGAGGAGGTGGCGTCGGTCCCGGCACCCACCCCCACCCCCACACGGCCTGCCCGACCCCACCTCTCTCGAAGGCATCTCGGATCTCTGATACCCGGGGCTGTGCACCCGATACTCGGAAGATGCCCTCGTGCTGCAGGCCTGCAAGGGACAGGGAGATGGTGGGCACCGAGTCCCCGCCCCTCCAGGACTGCCACCCCTACGCCAGGTGCTGGGTGCTGAGGGTCAGGGCAGCAGGAGGGGCTGGGCCTCGCCGCCGAGTTCAGTGAAGCGCTTACCATTGAGGTTAATGAAGCGGATACAGCTCTCCACCACCAGGGGCACGGGCTGGCCTGAGCTCTGGGGACAGAGAGGGTTTGACCTCACCACGGACGCAGCATGTCCAGTTTTGTCACTGGATCACTTTTGTGTTTGTTTTTGAGTCAGGGCATCATTCTGTCACCCAGGCTGGAGTGCAGTGGCACAATCATGGCTCACTCCAACTCCTGACCTCCTCCTCCTCGGTCTCCCAAAGTACTAGGACTTACAGGTGCATGCTACACTTGACTAATTTTTTTATTTTGTTGTAGAGATGAAGTCTTGCGGTGTTGCCCAGACTGGTCTTGAGTTCCTGGGCTCAAGCAATCCTCCCGCCTTGGCCTCCCAAAGTGCTGGGATTACAGGTGTGAGCCACAGCGCCCAACCTGGATCACTTTTAGTTTCTCTTACTACAAATTTTCGTTTGTTAGCCTCACTCTTAGGTGTCTAGTCTTCTGGATGCTGTTTTAGGTAGCACCTTACAGCTTATTTGTAAGTGGTTCGTCGCTGGAATGTAAAAATGCAATCTGAAGTCGGGCTCGGTGGCTCAGCCTGTAATCCCAGCACTTTAGGAGGCTGAGGTGAGTGGATTGCCTGAGCCTGTGGGTTTGAGACCCACCCGGGCAACTTGGTGAGACCTCGTCTCTACAATAAATCAAAAATTAGCCGGCCCGGCTACTCGGAAGGCTGAGGCAGAAGGATCACCGGAGCCCAGCAGGTCGAGGCTGCGGTGGCTGGGAGCGGCCACTGCACTCCAGTCTGGGCGGCAGAGTGAGACTCCAACTCAAATAAAAAAAAAAGGAATTCGATTCTGTACCAGTGACAGTAGCGATCCCTCTTTTCTGATTTCTCTTGCTCCCCTGATTTCACTGTGGAGGCCCCCCCAGTAGCAAGCAAGCTGGCTAGAGTGGGGCTGGTGGGTGTCCTGTGCCGACGCCAGTCGCAGGGGAAAGCTTGCAATGTCTTGCCCCTAAACAAGCTTTTGTATGTTCCTGTTACTAGTTAAGGACGCTTCCTACAGTCAGCAGAGGCCCCAGGGGAGCCCAACAGAGGCCGGGAAAAGGCCCACCCAGGAAGGAAGAGTCACCAGTGATGGAGAACGGAAGGTGCTGGGCTCAGGCAGCTGCTCAGGGCACAGAGATGACCTGGCGCTGGAGACAGGCCAGCACACACAGGCAAAGCAAGTACCTGGATAAACTTCTCCAAGTCTCCCCCAAAGAGCCTCTGGTTATACTGGGAGCTGGGGCGGGGGTGGCGGCTCTTCTGGAGTTTTCTCTGCGTGTACTGGGTCCTGTGGTGAATGGGAGCTGCCTCTGAGAAGAGACTGGGATGCCCCACCCCCCAGGCCAGCAGAGCAGAGCTCTGGACCTCTCCAGTTCTTCCAGAATCCACTGGGCAAACCGGGACATCGAGGCCACAAGGCACTGGGCAGCAGAGCTTGGCCCCGTGGAGAGAAGAGATGGGGGAGCCATCGCAGAAGTCCAGTTCTCGGAACAAGCCACCCCTCAGGAAGGACTCACCAAGACATCTCCCGCTCCTCCTTGTCACCTGGGGAGAAGAAAACGTCGGTCTGCCTTTCGGGCCGGGCCTCCGAGACACCCAGGGAGAGAGGTGTGTGAAGGACACAGGCAGGCGAGGCCGGGAGGAACACAGGCCGGGGAGAGGAGAGCAGGGAGGAAGGGTGGGGGCGGCACAGGGCCCACCTTGCTGTAGGGCCTCCTGCAGCTTCTCGTGCTTGGCCTGTAGCTTGGCAAGGATGCTCCGTCCGCTCAGATACTCCTGGAGCTTCTGGGAAGCCCCAAGGACAGCCCAAGTGTTAGTCCCTGCTCCGGGCCCTCCCCCTGGCCCTCCCCAGCCCCGGTGTGTCCCCTCCCCGCCCAGCCCGGCCCTCCCCACCGTGATGTAGAAGGTCTCAGTCTCCTGCTGCTGGACCCGCCTCCGGCCGGCCTGCCGACTGCCTGGGTCTGAGCTGGTGGACTTGAGGGACTCGGTGGAAGGGCTGGTCTGGAAGCAGTCCAGCACATCCCCATCATCCGATGCCACCACCTCCAGCAGGGCCTGCAGGGTGGCCTTCAGCGTCTTGTTCACCTGGGCAGGGGATGGCACCAGGGCGGTGAGAAGTGGGAGACAAGGTGGGGGACAGGAAGCCCAAGCCGGAAGGGAGGGGAAGACCAAGCTCTCGAGGCTTCCGGTCTTGAGCCAGGTGCAATGACGCACACCTGGTGTCCCAGCCACTGGGGAGGCAGAGATGGGAGGATCGTTCGAGTCTAGGAGCTCGAGACCAGCCTGGGCAACACAGCGAGACCCGATCTCGATTTGCTTTTCTACCTAGAGGTGCAAGGTCCCCGTCCCAGTCCACGCTAGCCACCCATACCTCCTCCGTCTCGATGGCCTGTCGGTCCAGGCGACTCTGAATGTTCTGGGCTCTGGGCAAAATCTCGTCCCGCAGCTCCATCTCAACCTGGATCTCCACCACCTGCAAGAGGCGTCTGGGGCTGAGGGCCAGGCCTGGGCACAGAGGGCTCGGGCGTGGGAGTGTGGATGAGATCTCCAGGTCATGAGGGAACCAGGCATGCCTCTGCTTTCTGATAGCTGAGTGGAGGACCACTGGCCTGGCCCTCAAGAAATGAACACATACGTCCACACCAGGACTCGGCCGCCGATGTTCAGGGTAGCATTACTCACAACAGTCCAAAGGTGGAAACAGTTCTGGTGTCCGCTGACAGACAGATGGACAGACAGCATGCAATCTCTCCACACAGTAGAATGCTGTCCACCCAGAGAAAGGAATGCAGTGCAGGCCCATGCTACAGCACGGACGGACCTTGGGAACACTGTGCTGAGTGAAGGGGCCAGCCACAGAAGCCACATGGCAGAGGCGGCCACTTACATAAGACGTCCAGACAGGCACATCCACAGAGACAGAAAGCAGATGAGTGAGTGCCAGGGGTACTGGCGGGGGGGGGGGGTGGATGGGGAGAGATGGGTATAGGGCTTCTTTCCAGGGTGATGAGAATGTTCTGAAATTGGACACTGGTGATGGTTGCACAGCTCTGTGGATATGCTAAAAGCCATTGAATTGTTCGCTTTATTGTTTCGCATTCCCTGATCATCAAGGAAGAATTGTCTACTTTCGATGGTATGTGAGCTATACCTCTATCAAACCGTTTATTTCAAAGACAATGGTAAGGTAGACTGAGGTCTGAGACAGAAGAGGGAGAGCCCAGCCGGATGTCTCCGGGCAAAGGAGTGGACAGAAACAGATTTCCCGTGGAACGATGACAGCAGCCTGCCTCGTGGGCAGTGTGGGGGAGGGAGGAGAAAGCTCTGGGAGGCAAGAAATTCCTTTTCCAGGCATGGAAACATCCAGAAAACTCTGGTATTACAGTTAAAAGTGAGAATGAGGACTCATCTGTGGCAGGCCAGACACTTGTCCTGCTCTCTGCTCCTTGAAAACCCCATCGTGGAGGAACACACAAAGGTGCAAGTCGTAGGGGAAAAGAAAGGACACTGGGACACTCACTCCAGTATGGCTGAGCCTGGCAGACACCGTGCTCCATGAAACCGTCACCAGAGGACAAATACTGGAGGCCTCCACTTCTGCAAGGCCCCTAGAGTGGTGACATCCATAGCGACAGGCAGTAGAAGGGTGGGAGCTGGGGCCTGGGGGAGGGGGAGCTGGGACGGTGTTCCCGTTGGGAGGATGAGCGGACTCTGTGGATGGAAGGGGGTGACGGCTGCACGACACCGTGATTGTGTCTCTGTCCCAGACTGGGCACTTCACATGGTGAATGTGCTACATCTAGGTGATGTGGATGCCACCACAAAATTCCTCAAGTCTATCTAGGCCTTAGGGAACACTGATATTAGATCCTTCCTCCAACCCACACAATCGCAGAAATCGAGAGATTTCCCCTCTGAAAAGGCTGAGCCAGGGATTTAGGACCCAGGGACACAAGTGACAGCTGAAGATGAGGTAGAATGCCACCCTGATGAGAATGTCCTTATGAGCCCTGTCTCAGTGACATCCTGTTGGACACAGGCAATGCTCTAGAGCATCAACATCAGGCAAGGCCGCGCTGTGACCAAGATGGGTGAAGACAGAAACAAGACCAGCCTCCCTGAAGCCTGACTAATGCGAGCGACTGCTACTTCCTCGCCGTTGGCTTCAGCCGCCCCTCGCTGCCCCCTTCCAGATGAGACTTATCAAGACAGTCAGAGGGTTATCCCAGCTTCCTGACAGTGTCCAATCCAGAGTCAAGCCCCGCTTCCCCCACGCTCCCTAGGGCAAGCCCAAGTCGACACGTCCTTCCTAACACCCTCTCACTGACAGCCCAGCTCCCCGGGGACTAAGTCCAAACAGCGCAGAGTGAGCTCCCAGCCTGCTCGCTTCCCCTCCTCCCCAGATCAAGGGTCAGGAGAGTCCTGCTCAGAAAACTGGCCAGTATGGGAGACACCCACAGACACCGACATTTTTTTTTTGAGTTGGAGTCTCACTCCGTAGCCCAGGCTGGAGTGCAGTGGCCGCTCCCGGCCACCGCAGCC
>NW_007258461.1:246831-251853 GCF_000164805.1 Carlito syrichta | reverse complement strand
CGCGTGCTATCACGCCCGGCTAATTTTTTTGGTTTATTGTAGAGATGAGGTCTCACCAAGTTGCCCAGGCGGGTCTTGAACCCGCAGGCTCAGGCAATTCACTCACCTCGGCCTCCCAAAGTGCGGGATTACAGGCTGAGCCACCGAGCCCGGCCTAATTTTTTCACTTTTATTTTATTTTATTTTTGGTAGAGATGAGATCTCACTATGTTGCCTAGGCTGGTCTTGAATTCCTGGGCTCAAATGATCCTTCCACCTCAGCCTCCCAAAGTGCTGGGATTTAATTAAAGATGTGAGTTATTGCACCCGGCCTGCACCTCCTATTAAATATGAAGCTCCTCTTAAAGATGAGCCGGGCACGGTGGCTCATGCCTGTAATCCCAGCACTTTGGGACTTTGGGAGGCAGAGGCAAGAGGATTGCCTGAGTCCAAGGGTTCAAGACCAGCCTGGGCAACTTGGCGAGACGTTGTCTCTACAATAAATCAAAAAATTAGCCGGGAGTGGTGGCACACACCTCTGGTTCCAGCTACTTGGAAGGCTGAGGCGGATGGATTGCCCGGCAAAGGATTGCAGGTCGAGGCTGCGGTAGCCGTGAGCATGCCACTGCACTCCAGCTTGGGCGACAGTCTTGAATAAGACTCCAACTCAAGAAAAACAAAAACAAAAAACGAATGGACGGTCGAGAGGTGCCCAACATTTGCAAGAAGCTCTAAAGTGGAAGACAGACGCCAAAGCAAGAACACAGAGCAAGTGCAGAAACAGAAGGAAACATCGAGAAAAGTGAATGTTTCAGAAAGATTCGAACAGATAGTGTCTCCACGAAACAAGAATAAGGGGGTTGAGAGAACAGAACTCCTAGAAACAAAAAACAAATGAAAGGAAAATGTGTTTTTAATTCAACAAAGTGTTGGAAGAGAGCATTGAAGTCTCCAAGAAAGCAGAGCTGAAGGTTTGGAGGTAGGCAACAGGAAGAAGAGGAGATTGGAGAATCAACCCATGAGGTCCCATGCCCACACTGAGTGTTCTCGACAGAGTAAAGGAAAGGAAGTGGGGGAACGATTCAAGGACGAACCCGAGCTCCAAATCTCAGGACACAACTTTCCAGACACACCGGGGTCACTGGCTGCCCAGCACCATGAGGAGAAAAGGAGCCCCGAGGCTTATCATTATACAATTTTACAAGCGGAGGGGAAAATTGACCCTGAGAATTTCAGGACATTGGACTTCTCACCTGCAACACTGAAAGCTTCAACAACCTAAAGGGAAAATGATGCTCAGCCTTGAACGTCACACCCAGTCAAACCACCAATCAATTGCAAGAACAGAATACAGACATTTTCTGAAGTCCAAAGTCAGGAAACCACCAGGGAAGACAACTGCCCAAACGAGGGTCATCCACCAAGAAAGATGCAGGCATGGGCTCCGGGAAACAGAGGGTCTAAGGTAGAGGAACAGCAGGATTTCTCGGGGCGATGGGAAAGGAGAGCCCTGGCCGGCAGCTTTGCAGAAGGCCTAGAAGGCAAGCAGTCCAGACTGGGGGACTCCCGGGGACGGCACTGGAAGATGGGACCCACAGAGTGCCTGGTGTGGGGGCAGCGCTGGGAGGACTGCGGCAGGTCTGTCTGGAAGTGTGGGCAGGAGGCAGCGACAAACACACGAGGTGGTTGTTCATTCCAGAGGAAAACAAAAGTTGTCCAAGGAAGGACGAGGAGCCCCAACGCTCCGTGGCTCCGTGAACGGTACGTGTTGCCATCACAGTTTAGACACTGAATGCTAATTTAGCCCCCAATCTAGGATCAATCCATCAGGAGAACAAGCTACAGGGAAGCGTGTGGTGAACATGGGGGACTGCGGTGGCACCGGGTCCCACTCAGCCATGGGAGGTAGTCAGCAGAGCCCGTGGAAAACGGCATCCCCAGCCTCCTTGTCATTTGACCGCTCGGAGGGCGGACCAGAAGCAGCAGCCAAGAGACCGGGAGGTGGCTGTTTCTGGGGGGTGGGACTTGGGAACAGCAAGCGTGGCTTAGGGAAAGGCTGTGTGCCATCACACGCCCTGGGTGATGCTGGACGTTTTAAGCCACTCTGGTCAAAATGCAGGATAAATGAAGTGCCAAATGAGCCCTAGACGTGTCCCGTGCAATCCCAGTCCATACTCGACGCCCGTCAGAACAGACTGTTGGAGGAAAAAGCTGCTCATTCAAGAACAGTCTATGGATGCGTGGTGCCAATGGTCTATATATTGGCCACCCTAGTCAGTGCAGGCGAACGGAAGTGGGGACACTTCTCTAGTGAGCTGTGTCTGCCGGGGCCATGGGGAGTTTTGATTCCCGAGCAAAAGGTAAATCATGGATCTGATCTACCATTACCATGAAGACCAGAGAACACAGAGCCCTCCGGAAGCACGTGTGGGCATGATGGGCAGCGGGGAGCGACCCTCACCTCATCCCCCTCGTGGGGCTGGTAGTCAAAGCGCAGTGGGGGGCAGAAGGCCGTAGCGTGCACCTCGAGCACCTTGGCCTTGTCACTTGGAGGATCCAGGGCTTCCAGAGCTTCTTCCAGGCTGCCCAGGCCCTGCACTTGGGAGGCCTGGGTGCGGTTCTCAGCGGCCATGTAGCTCCGGAGCGCCTGGCCCAGGGCCAAGTGGAACCCGGTGTCACAGCACTGCGGAGGAAGCAAGGAGACAGTGGGCCCCGGAGCTGTGGCCTGGAGGCCTGGTGCGCTGCACTCCCCACCGTCCACCAAGGACTCACGTCCATGAGGTCCAAGACATCGTGCAAGTAGTAGTTGCTGACAGCGGCGTTGACACTGGCCAGGCTGAGCAGGTACTCGTTGCGGGCTTTCGTGCACTTGAGCTTGTGCTCCAGGAACTTGGCCTGACGCTACTCAAGACAACGCGGGCGCCAGGGTCACACACATGGCTGGCCCGCCCCCACCTCCGGCCTCCATGTAATGCCCACTGCACCGCTCCCCCTGGGTGCAACTACACCCCATGTCCCTCTGGTCGCTCAAACTCACTGTAGCCCGGAAGTCCCGCATCTCCCCTACTCCACCCTGCCGTCTCGAGGCTCGGCACGCTGCCTGCAGGGAACCCAGCAGGGCCCTGGAGCTGGACTCGACTCCCTGGTTCTTGACTCCTGCCACCTCTGGTTCCCCGGCTGGCTGTCCCACCCTCTGCACACCTGCCTCTTGCCTTGGTTCAAGTCCCCAACAGCCCCCGCTGTCACTCCTCATAGAAGTGGGGGGCACAGAACTGGATGTCTGCTAGGTAAAAGGAACATATGCACCCCACAACAGAGGTGGGGGGCCATGCTGGGGATATGCTGGGATCCCGCAGGGCGACTGCACAGGGAAGGCACACAGAGGCAGCAAGGGTGGGACAGCCACAAGCCTCCTGGAGCACCGGGCTGGGGTGGAAGGGGTGGTCCAAGGGGAAGGGACGGCTTGTGGAGGGCCACATGACACAGTCTGCTGGCATCTGGGTTGAAAGCAGGCTGCAGGGAAGCACTGGAAGGCCTTCTAAGTACAGTGGCCTAGGGGACCTTCCCTAAGCAGCCTAACTCTGCCACTCCCCCAAGGACATTCAAAGATGCCCGATTCCTGCTGCCCCAAGAGTCAGACCAGGTGGGCCCAGAGCGCCACCCTAAGCCCTACCCAGCTCTTCAGGGCCACTGTGAATGCCCTTTCTCCTTGCACATCACCGGATCCCCCATCCTAAGTGCCTTATCACCCCTCTAAACCCCACAAGGCAGTTGGCGGGGCCAGCTTGGAGTGTGGGGGGAACTGCACGAGGCTGTCCCGGGCCCAGGGACTGCTCTCCTCCCCGCTCTGTGTCTCAGGCCCTGTGACCCAATGGCACTGTGCTGCCACTACCACTCCTGGCTTGAGGAACTCTCCAGAGCCAGCAAATCTGACCAGCCCAAGGCCCTCCCCTTACTGATGGGGAGAGTCTTGCTGGAGGCCAGTAGCCTCCTCCTACTCCTGGCTTCCCCCTGCACACGGCAGGCCCCAACGAGGCCTGGGGACCCACAGGGACAAAGGCCAGGAGCCAGAGCCTTCACAGACAATGGAAAGACAGTCCAGGTGGCCTCCAGGCCTACCTTCTCCACCAGCCGCCCTCCCTTCTTGAGGGAGCTCTTGCGGAGGGGCCCTGCCTCACTGGTGGCGGCAGCGGGTGGAGGGACACTCCGGCCCGCCCGCTTCTCCTCCTGCCGCTCGGCTTCCCGGAGCTTGGCCTCGGCATTCACGCTCTCCATGTGGTACAGGTGGTATGTCTTCTTGGCCTGCAGAGAGGCCCAAGGCAAGGCAGCCTTGCTGAAGGCCATGCCACGGCCAGCCCCCGCTCCCGCCCATCTGGGACTCGGACTGAGAGCCGGGCAGTCCCACACGAGCACTTAGCCTAACCAGCTGTGCCCAGAGTGGGATGCTGGGGCTTACTTAGAGAGAGGGGGCCTCGCGCCCAGTCCCCACACCCAGGCCTCCCCTGGGCGCTTGACCTTCCGTGAGCCTGGCCTGGGGAGATGCGGGCTTGCCTCCCGATGGGCGATTCGCCCTGGGCCATGGGGTGGGCTTCTCTCCAAGTTCTCACCGTCTGGAGCTCTGAGACCACCTCCAGAAGCTCATCCTGCAGCCGCTGTTCCAGATCCCTGCTCTGGAGGGGGTCGGGAAGTGTGAGCACAGCTGGCCCACCATGCCTCTGCTGGGCACGTGCGGCTCCACTCAGTTCAAGCTCCGTCTCGGGGCACACAGGCCGCCTCTGCCGGGTCCCCACCGGGCCTCCCATGCCCTCCCAGCCCGGCGCCTCCAGCACCTCCCGCACCCAGGGCAACGGCCTCACCTTCCGGACGATGCGCCCCACATCCTCCGCGATGTGACCCAGGCGCTGGGCCAGGGGCCCTGCCAGCACCTCGCTGAGGGCCGCACTCTCCCGGCTCTGCTGCCGTGTGTGCTGCAGCAACACGGCCCAGCAATGCAAGGGCGACAGGAGGGACGGCTCCTTCCTGGGGGGCAGAGGGGCATGAGAC
>NW_007258461.1:242185-246504 GCF_000164805.1 Carlito syrichta | reverse complement strand
GCGCCGCATGACCGCGGCCAGCCCCTGCAGCAGCTCCCGCCGCAGCTCCCCCTGCAGCTCCAGGCAGCGCAGCTGCTCGCTCAGTTGCCAGCGCATCTCTGCGGGGGAGCGCGGCTCAGGCCCGGCCTCAGCCCTGCTGGCCCCGGAGAGGCGGACACACCCAGACACGCCTGCCCGTCCCCAAGGCGCTCCATGCCTAGACAGGCTAAGAATGCGAGCTAAGGGAGGAGGAAGGGGCCGGGCCTCTACAGAAAGTTCCAGGCTCACTGGGCGCCATGGCTCACGCCTGTCAGTCCAGCACTCTGGGAGGCCGAGGTAAGAGGACTGCCTGAGCCCAGGGGTTCGAGACCAACCCAGACACCATGGCGAGACCCTGTCTCTACAATAAATCCAAAAATTAGCCGGGCGTGGTGGCATGTGCCTGTTGTTAAGGCAGAAGGATCGCCTGAGCCCAGCAGGTCAAGGCTGCACCCCAGCCTGGATGACAGAGTGAGACTCCAACAGGAGAGAGAGAGAGAGAGAGAGAGAGAAAGAGAGAGAGAAAGAGAGAAAGAGAGAAAGAGAGAGAGAAAGAAAGAAAGAAAGAAAGAAAGAAAGAAAGAAAGAAAGAAAGAAAGAAAGAAAGAAAGAAAAGTTCCAGGCTCAGCAGTCCAGCTGGGCTCAGGGAAGACTCCTGGGGAAGGGACCTCTGTACCGAGGTTAAGGGGAAATGATCAGATTCAGTTGGTTGAGGGGAAGGGGAAGGGTGTCCCAGTGACCGGGAGAGCCATGCAGAGGCCCAGAGGTGAGAGGGAGAGAGGCAGGTGACGCCAGTCACGACAGGAGGCACACTAGGCAGCCCCAGCCCCGTCTCGCCCCGCCGCCAGCCAGGCACCTTTCGGTTTGGCTTCCCGTCCCTCCCTCGTTTCTGGAAAGCCCCTGCATGGCTTCCCCTGCCACTTCCTTCCCTTCGGGTGCCCAGGACCCTGGAAGCGGCAGCCTCCTTTGCAAACCACAGGTCAACAGGCTGCTGGGCAAGGTTGCTGCAGGGGACCACCGAGCCTGCAGTGAATTCTCAGGTCCAGGCGGAAGGACAGCCCCGCACAGTGTGGCTAACGGCCAGCGTGAGCAGACTGGCCCCGATGAGCGGAGGACGGAGGGGCTGCCTGCGTCTTCTGTCCCCAGTCCGCGCTCCGGTCACCCACCCCCTCCCGGCAGAGGGCCACACCCCGGGCCCCACACTGCTGGCCTTTTGACACCTTATCAGTGACTGGATGTGGCAATACCGCCTCCCCCACCCGGACCTAAAGCAAAGGGCTGCCTGTCCGACACACTTAAGCGATCCGCGGAAGCCACCTCTGTCACCCGCTGAGTGCCCAGGTGAGCACTGGGGATCCTGAGGAAATAAGCCACGGTCTGACAGTAATTGATTGCTTCACTCAGCAGAATGTTGATTATGCACTCGTTTGGTGGCAGAGGGTGGAGCAGGTGCCTTCCCCCCCCCCCCCCGAGACAGCCCACCAGGCAGGATCAGAGGGGGGGCCCTTTTGGAGGAGGGTGGTCGGGAACGAGTAACATTGCTGAAGCAGAAGGCCGTGCTGCAGGGAGCGGGGGGCCGGTGAGAGCAGACGGCACTGAGCCCGTGGTCTGGGGGGCCTCTCAGCTGGACTCCGAGTGAGAGAGGCCGCAACAGTGGAGCAGTGTGGTCCGGCTGTTTTCGAGACCTCCTTCCGTGGAGCCTAGGTGGCAGCCACTGCACTGGTCCAGGCAAAAGATGGCAGGGGTTCAGTCCAGCGAACCAGCACGGAGGCAGGACCCCGCGTGGCTGCCCAAAGGGACTCTGCCGTGAACAGCTCAGCATCATTGCATTTCTGCCCAGCCGGGGATCTCCCGGGGGCTGTGCCTGCCCGGGTCCCCACCTCTTGCAGAACGTGCAGCCCTCTGACTCCAAGTGCTCAGCCCCGGCTACCCGCAGCAGGCCCCGCCACCCCGCCACTCCCAGCCCCGCGAGCTGGCGGGGTGATGGGCCAGGGGCTCCCATCCTAACCCTTCCGCCGGAGTGCCTGAGTGGAGCACTCTTTTTCCTCCCAGGGGTCGAGCCGGGTACCTGGAAGCCCGGGGTGGGAGGTACTTCCCATTGGTGCAACCAAGGCAGAGCAGGGCACAGCCCGCCATGCCAAGTGAGGGGTGGAGGGTGTCCTCATCGCATCCCAGAAGGCCACCTCCAGTGGCTGAGTCGGGAGCGCCGAACGCCAGGTGGGGTCGGGGGGAGGACGCTAATGCCACTCAGAATCAGGAGAGACTTCACCGAATCAGGGTAACGGTTTGGGGATAAGAGTAAACTTCATTTCATTCCAAGAAAGGTCTCAGATGACCGGGCTTGCAAGAGCTGACTGGAAGCCATGGCATTCCCGGATCCAGACACGCACCCTGGCCGAGCGCGCAGAGAGCTGATGCCCAGGACCCAGCCTCTAGGCTGTGCACGGTCGTGCTTTTAGATCTCAGCTCAGACACAAACTGCTCAGAACCCTTTCCTGACCGCCCCGCAAAGTAGGCCTGGCCCCCTTCCCAGCCTTCTCGGCACCCCACCTTTGCCTTTGTGGCCGCCATTTCCATCATTGACACTAGTGGTGTGACGGGCTGCTCGCTACTCTCCCCTGTGAGACCCGCGAGCCTTAGGAGGACAAGGACTGCTCTCCTGTCCAGCACTGCCTCCCCGGGGCCTGGGACAGACCAGATGCTTACAGAACATCTGGCAACGGAGTGCCGGACCCACGAATGCCTGCGTTTCAGAGCCGGGCCCAGGCCCCCGCCAGTACTTCCTGTGCGAAGGCATTCGGTCTCACTTCTGCCGACAGCAAAACAGAAGAGAAGATGGCCTCCCGAGCCACGCCCATGCTGACCTTTCAGAATCTCGGTGTGGACGGTGACCCTGCTTTTGTAGCATGGTAGGAAGCATCTAGGGATCGTGGCGGGAGGAGAGAGGCTAACGACCTGGAGACCCAGAGCAAGCAAGGAACACCGCAGGCCGGCTCCCTCACAGGCCCGGTGCGGTGTCCCAGTGGGAACGAACTGACCCCCACTCGCCGCTTGGAGTCCCGAGGCCTTCCGCTTCCTGACATTTTGGGGAAGCAGCTTGGGGTCATTACCTCCACCAGAGAGTCGGCCGAGGCCGGGCTTAGAGAGCTGGCTCATCCATGCAGTCACCTCAAGCTGGCTCTGGACACAGGCTGCCTCTCCCAAGGGGGGAGGTCTGGGGCAGATTTGGGTATAAATGGCTTGCACTGGACCATCATATTGGAACCTGCATCTCTGGGTTGGAAAGTATCGCATTTCCTTCTACCTCCTAGGAGCTGTAGTGCTGTGTGACCACGGGCAAGTCCCTGCACCTCTCTGAGCTCGTTTCTGTTGTCAGTAAAACAGAGCCATTGAAAGTGATATGGGGTCGGATATCTGAAGGCACACGGGAGCAGCTGGCCTTCTTTCCTTTGCAAGAGTCACCATGCCCTGAATGAGACCAGCACAAGCGGTTGGCACAGAATTTGCAAAGCTGATTTGCATGTGATTTGCACAGGAGTGTTTATCAGAACCCGAAAAAATGTAATCTCAGAAGGCTGCGATGCCAGCCCTGTTGAATCTCTCCACCAAGACTCACTCCCCCAGCTTGACCCAGAGACAGCAGCCCTCACCTCAGAACCAGCTCAATGCCCTAACGCCACTCCCGCCCCTGGAGCCCTGGCACCTTCCTCACTCGTCTCCCTTACCGGTGCCCTACCGCCTCGGCAGTCGAGGTGGCCGATTTCACTCTAAAGCACCACCTCCTCGGGGACATCTTGACGCACCCAGTCCCCCCTTCCTTGAGGCCACCAGGGTCTCTACGGAGCTTGAGTGAGGAACAGAGAGATCAAAGGCCGGAAAGGAGGAAGGAAGGGGGTGGCAGGCGGTTGAGGCCAAATGGGCACAGAGAGGTGGCCAGGGGCTCAGGCTCCCCCCTCCACCCCATCCAGAGGTCGCTGGGGAAGCAGCGGGCCCTGGGCCAGTGGCAGGATGCTTCAGGCCCCTGCACGACCCTCAAGGGCTGCGCAGAGAACCAGGACAGGCGTGCCAGCGCCCTCTCACCTTTGACTTGCGTCTCATACTCAGTCTGCAGCCCCCGCTCCCGCCGCAGTTTCCCGTGTGCGGCCATGGCGGCCAGGTGGCCGCACCGTCGAGCCCCGCTGCTCCCACGCGGCCGCAAGCGGGTTGGGCGCCGGGACCTGGGGTTCCTCGGCCAGCACCCGGCGCCAGCTCCGCCCACCCCCGCCCCCAGCGCGACTCCCAGGGGGGCGGGGCGGCCCAGG
>NW_007258461.1:240534-242157 GCF_000164805.1 Carlito syrichta | reverse complement strand
GCCCTTGAGGGGCTCCTGAGGGCAGGGCATCCCTCCCAGCCCCACTGCGCCCGGGGCCATGTTGCCCCTTCCCATGGGCCTGCACCTCAGCTGCTTTGTGCCCAAGGCCCTGTCGCCAAACAGCAGGGCGGGCGTGAAAGCCCCCAGGTGCCCAGCAAGCTGGCACCCGTGGCTGCCACCCGCCACGACCTCCAGAAGGCTGTCCCTGGTCACCATGGCCAGACAGCACGTTTCACAGCATGGCCATTAACACCATAGCTGCTCCAGGCCCTCCCCTGGGTTGCCTGCTTCCCCAGACATCGGATGGGGCCCGCCCTTCCCAAGTCACAGCGCTGAGAGGCCCCAGGAGCCTCCAGAGCTGGGGCGGAAGTTCCCCCGGGAGGGGTGGAGGCAGGGGAAGGAAGGTCAGCATTAGAGAACAGAACCTCAGCAGCTGGCTGTTGTTCCCTCCAGGCCCCCTTTGGGGGAAGCCGGGTTCAGCTACGGTTCCCCTTCTGCTCCAGCACACAGGGAGGAACAAGCCTCATTTCCCCATAGGCGGTTACCACTTCCTGCTGCCGGAAGACACTTTTCTGCCTCCTGCCCCCTGCAGTTTGCACCTGCCCATCCTAACCCTGGGGGAGCCCCTCGGAGCAAGGTCTTAGCTAGCCTGGGGGCAAGTCTTGGGGCCCCCTCGTCCAGGGCTGGCGGGGTTTCCCTCCATTCCTCCCTACCACAGGGCAGCAGGAGACAGGTGGCGGGTGACAAGCCAGACTAGACCACGGTCTTTCTGTGCATAGGTGGTGCGACAGGGGCGAAGCACTCTCGAGGCCCGGGCACGTCGGGGAGGTGGGCCTGCAGACACTAATTCGGGGGTCCAGGCGTGTGTGCGTGAACGTCAACGTGGGGCACGATGCAAACGCGGGCACCCATGACCTTGACCTGCAGATCTGGGGAGGAGGGGAAGCTGTGCAGGTACTTCCTGCCTTTCAACTGTGAGCAATTAATTCTGTTGCCCAGAAGGAAAAAACACACCGCCTCAGCTCCCCGCCCCCTTCCCCCCAGTCCCGAGGCCCTTCCCTAAGATGCCAAATGTGCAGAGGGCCTGGGAGCTAGCCAGACCCTGGCAGCCCCGGACCTGGACCTCCAGCAGCAGGTCTCAGAAGTCCGATCGTTCCTGCCCTCCAGCAAGGCCAGGGAGCCCGCAGCATGAACACCCGACCCTGCTGCTGTGTCGGCAGACTCACTCGTCCCACCGCTGCCTCGGGTCAAGGGGAACTGGGGAACCGGGAACCGGGGAGCCGGGCCCCTCACCGGCTGACCCCAGAACGCCCTGCCTGCCCCCACCGCTCCATCCGGGCCCGCCCAGCAGAGCCAGGCACCGGGCTAAGGCACGCGGGAACCGGCAGCTGCGCGGGCCCCAGCCCCTGCCTTCATATGCTCTCTTCGAGACTTTTCTGACTCCAGAGGTTTCCCACGACCCCCACGCAGCCCCTGCTTGAGAGCTCTGCGTGTGTAGCCCGGCTTTCAGGCCACCCGCTTGGCGTTTAGGGCGAATGCAGCTGCCCCCTACTGCCCGTCTGGCCTTAGCGCCTCTGTTCTCCTTCTACAGCCAGTTATCCCGCAGGGGGCGAGGACCTGACC
>NW_007258461.1:233408-240320 GCF_000164805.1 Carlito syrichta | reverse complement strand
GGCAGCGCGCATGCGCACCCTCCTCGCCGCGCAGAGACCCTCCGGACCAATTAGAGCCTGGGAACGAAGCCCAGCGCGGCTTGCGAACCGGAAGGGGTGGTGCCTCGGACCCATACAAAGAGACGCCGGCGACTTGAGCCAACCAGAGCAGTCTCGCCCGAGCAGGCGCGCTGGAGAGCGACGAGAGTGCGCAGGCGCGCCTCCCCGGCTCCCCCTCCCCCGCTCCGGTCTCGGTTTTCGGGGCGGCCGGCGGCCTGCGGGTCACGTGCCAGGCGCCAGCCAAAGAGAACCGAGCTCCGGGTCCTAATGGCGAATTGTTCAACCCAGCGGGGAGCAGCGTGCCACCTGCAGTAGCAGGAGCATTAGGTAGGGAGAGCGCTGAGCCTGCTCAGGAACTAGGAGCAGCAAGTCACCGCGTTGCAGCCAGAGGGCAGGGCAGGGCAGGGCAGAAAGGCGTAGGAGCGAGTTAGGGCGAGGCCAGGAAAAACAGGATTTATGTTCTGCATGACGTTGTAATGGTGGATGCATGACTGCGTTTGTCAAACCCCATGGAAACTGTATAACACAGACAGGATCCCTAATGTCAACAGTGGACTAAAGTTAACAATTTATCAGTTACCTAAAGTAACAAATGCACCACCCAATACAAAATGTTACTGATAGGGGAAACTGTGGGGAGGGGTGGAACTCTGTACTGTCCGATCAATTATTCTGTAAATCGAAAACTGCTAAAGATAATCTGTGAATTACTTTCAGATAAAGACTAAGGTTAGGGAGTAGATTCCAGAGGTATAGCGGTTTCAACACACAGAACTCGCTGACCCCGCTGGCTGCTTGGGTGGCGGGGAAAGGAGGAATGGAGGACAGTTGACAGGGCTTGAGCAATCTGGAAACTGGCTGGGCCGTTACCCAGATAAACCAACTGTAAAGAAGACCAGTGAGCACTCACACACCAGCATGAAATGGAGCCCCTGGAGCCCATGGCAAGTGTGAGTAGGGAAAGGAAAGGGCAGCAGGCGGGACACTCGTGATGAGGGCCAAGCAGAGGTAATGAAGGCCACCAAGAAAGGGAGAACTGCCTTTGAGGTTCAGGGCCAACTAACCTAGGCTTGCCCTGCCAGACACATTCAGTGTGGGAGAGTAGGAGGCTCCCGAGGGACCACCTGGCTCAGCCCTAGAATGTCAACAGGGACACCAAAGACCAGCGAGGCAGGGCAGAGCACCTGCCTCCAAGGTGGGGTCTCCCAGAAGTCCAGGGTCTCCCTCCCTGGGCCCAGAACTGCCAAAAACCATCAGGTGTGGGAGACCCGCCTCCGAAGCCCTAACGAAGCTCTTCCCTTCTTCTTGGGCTTGGCAGGGTGCTCGGGTCAAATGTCCGTGACGCTCACATTCCCCAAGACACAGAGGAGCTAGAGAGAAGCACAGACCCCCAAATGTGCGTGCACACGTGCACACACACACCGGAGCCCCCCAGGGCCACGGGGAGAAATTTATTGTGAAAGCTCGTGGGCGAGGACAGGGCAGGGCAGGCTCTAGGAGGCTGAGTCGGAGGCCTCTGAGCTGTCCTTGACATCTGTGCTCTCTGTGGTCTCGCTGACCTCGCTGAGGTCCTTGCTGTCCCCACCACTATCGTCAGCCGCCAGGCCCTTCTCCTCACGACAGACCTCTCCAGGGCCAGGAAGTGAATTGCCTTTGCTCTCCACTTTGTTCTCGATGGCACCCAGCACCACGTGCCTGCCCTTTTCCTTCAGTTCCAGGTGCCTCCTCAGCTGCCGCCAGGAACCCACGGAGAAGCAAGAGCAAAGAGACGGGCCTCAGTTAGTCCAGACAAGCGGGGGAGGGGCGTGGGGGTGGGGGATCTCAAGTCCCGGCTCTGTCCCTCTAGGCCTGTTTCCTCGCCTTTAAACCGAGGGTGGGGCAGGCGCGGTGGCTCCCGCCTATAATCCCAGCACCTGGGGAGGGAGGCCCAGGTGAGAGGATTGCCTGAGCCCAGGGGTTCAAAATCAGCCTGAGCAACTTGGTAAGACCTCACCTCTACATTAAAATCAAGAAAAATTAATCTGGGCATGGGGGTGCACACCTGTAGTTCCAGCTACTTAGAAGGCTGAGGTGGAAGGATCGCCTGAGCCCAGCAGGTCGAGGCTGTGGTGGCTGTGAACATGCCACTGCACTCCAGCCTCGGTGACAGAGTGAGATTCCGACTCAAAAAAAAGAAGAAAAAGAAAATGAGAGCGAGCACGCCTCCCTCACTTGGGCTGCTGTGCCACCACCAGACAGGGCCACGCTCCTCGAACAGCCCTGCCCCTGAGGAGCCTGGGCAGAACCCAGACTTTCTCTGCAGCCCAGTTTTGTCTTACCGCGGAGCAGGCAGGCCACCCACAGCTGTCCCCAGGTGTCCCACTTCCTCTAGAAAGCCTCCTCCCCCTGCTGCTCACAGCACACCCACAGGCTTCTGGGGAGATGGCCTCCTCCAAAGCACAGCCTGGGCCTACCTCCCCACTCGACAGTCTAGGAAACAGGTGAAGACGGGCCGGGACCCACAGCAACGCTGCCACCAGGGCTGGCGCCCAAAGTCAGGCTCGTCTCTGGCCACCGTCTCGGGCCCTGAGCGCAGCCCTCTGCCCCAGCAGGGTCCCCCGCCCTTGCCTTGCTTTCTGCGTGGCAGGGCCCGCTCGTGCTAGACTGGGGACACTTACCTCCTCGGCCATCTGGGTGAGATCGCGCTTCATCGCATACGCATCCTCCCCATCTGCGTAGTATTTGGGCTCCACCTCGCTGATCCTGGGGGCGGGTGAGAGCAAGGAAGACCCGAAGCTGGGGCAGGTGCTCCTCGGTCTCCGTGACCCCGGCTTCTGGCGCAAGGTGCCATGTTTTCTCCTGAAGGGCCCTTTCTTTTACATTTTAAAACCGGGGGGTGCCTACGGGGCCTCTTTGAAAAAATGTGTCTTAGACTCAGGGGTTACCTGAGGGGCCCTTTCTGAGAAGCCGGCCCAGCCCCAGGACGTCTTTCCCAGCAGCCTCGTTTCCAGTGTGGCCTCCGCTCTGCTCTCCCCGCACAGGCCGGCAGTCAATGGCACCCAGTGCCTTTGCCCCTCTGCCCTGCCCCGAGTCCTGCCACTGTCCCACGTCCCCAGTCTGGCTCCCACGGCTGTTTCTGTGGTTTCTTGGGAGCTCAAGCCCCGCATCCAGCCTCCTCCTTCCCTCTGGCCGCCCCATCACTGAGCACAGCTGCCTCTGCCGTCAGGCAATAGCAACCAGGGCCTGGGAAGGGGCGCTCCGGCCTCCACTCAGGAGAGTCCTCCAGGCACCGAGACTCGGTGACCGTGCCACCGGAAGGGGAGCCCAGAGGCCAGCGCCCTTCCAACAGGAGCCCTCTGCAGGCAGCCGCCCCCACCTCACTTTCAAGTGCCTTTTCCACCGCATGCCAGCTCCCTACCAGGCGCTCTCTCCACTGTGCTGGGCAAACAGCCCCTCCCCGTCC
Source organism: Carlito syrichta (assembly GCF_000164805.1). Lineage (NCBI taxonomy): Eukaryota > Metazoa > Chordata > Mammalia > Primates > Tarsiidae > Carlito > Carlito syrichta. The sequence goes on along the minus strand of NW_007258461.1, from coordinate 236,839 downwards.
CTGAGCAGACCTGCCCCATCCATCCGCTGCCCCGGGCTCCCGGCTGCCCCACCGCCCCTGCTGGGGGCCCTTCCGTCTCCTTGCTTCTGCTTGCGCTCGGATGCTTCTAGGCACCAGGGCACCTGGGACCCTGCTCCTCAGCACCTCTCCAGGCCCCAACCTTCACGACAAAGTCCTGTGTCCCTTCCTCGCACTGCCCTGCATGGCGTCAAGCCACGGCTCCTCCACCCGGCGAGACACGCCATACCCATCTCTGTCACAACACACGTCGTGGGAGGCAGGTGCCGTCTCCCCGTGAGCTTTGCCATCAACAGCCACAGTGTGTGGAGGAGGCATCCTGGTCACGTGGGGGTCCACAGCCCGGCCCCCTCCCAGCTACCCCGCCCCCTGCCTGGAAGGCACCTCAGCCCTTCTCAGCTGCCTCGATGGACCAGACCTGGGAGCAGCCCCTGCCCGTGAGAAAAGTCTAGATGTACTTACTGAAAGTTGAGGGTGTTGGAATAGAGGTGCAGGGCGGCCCGGTTACTGCAGGGGAATAAGGCACCGCTGAGCTGCACAGACCGGGCCAGGCGGGTAGAGCACGTCCAGTCCTGCCCTCCTCCTGGCTCCTCCTTCCCACTAATCCCACTCCCCGGTACTCTCCAAAAGCCAAGGCACCCGGGGACCCCCTTCAAGACAGTATCTCTTCCTGCCCCCCCCAACTCCCCCTGCCCTCAGCCCGGCTTCCACCTCTTCCTGACATGCAGGGAGACGTATTTGGCATTGAAGTTCTCTATCATGGCTCGAGAGGCCTGGTCCATCAGCTTCTGGGCCAGGCCAAGGCGCCGGTGGGAACGCTTCACAGCCTGGTGGGAGACGGCGGGCAAGGGGTGAGGGGGTGGGACCCTGAGGGCTGCCCAACTAACGCCCACGTCCACCTCCGTCAGATCCTGGGTGGGTCTACGTACCAGTGAGGTGATATGTCCATGGGGCACGTCGTCCGGGTCCTCTTCCCTGGAGAAGGAGAAAGGAGAAACTAAAAGAAGCTACCCCCCGCCCCGTCCATGTGTAGAGCAGAAGTGCTAACTCTTCCAGACTGACCCTACGGCCTCCCAAAACCTAGGCTGGAGAAGAGCGGGGAATCTCTTGGATCAGAGCAGCCGATCCTTCCCTCTCTGCTGCCTTAAAACCTCATGCATGGCAGAAGTGGTGGCGCACGCCTGTAGTCCAAGCTACTTGGGAGACTGAGGTGGGAGGATCGCCAGAGTCCAGGAGGTAGAGGCTGCAGTGAGCTATGATCAAGCCTGTGAATAGCCACTGTTCTTCAGCCTAGGTGATTCCAGACTCTAAAAGAAACCCTGGAACAAAACAAAAAACCCACGCAACACCTACAGATATGTGAAATGCCAACAGATTACTGTTCTGTGACAAAGGCATGAGCTGGCAAGTCACGGAATGACAAGGAGGAACCTTGCATGCATGTTACTAAGTGAAAAAAGCCAGTCCGAAAAGGCTATAGACTGTATGATTCCAACTATGTGACATTCTGGAAAAGGTACAACTGTGAACACAGTAAAAAGAACACTAGTTGCCAGGGGTTGGGGGGAGGGAGGGATAAATGGGTGGAGCACAGTGAAACTATTCAGTGTGGTAACATAAAGGTGGACATGTATCATTTATCCCAACCCACAGAGTGCACAACAGGAAGAGAACCACTATGATGCCAACCCTGGGGCTTAGTTAATAATAATGTAGAGGCTGGGTGTGGTGGCTCATGCCTGTAATCCTAGCACTTTGGGAGGCCAAGGTGGAAGGACAGCTTGAGCTCAGGAGTAGACACCAGCCTGGGCAACACAGTGAGACCTCGTCGCTACCAAAAAAAACCCCCAAAAATTAGACGGGTGTGGTGGCACATGCCTGCAGTCCCAGGTACTCAGGAGGCTGAGGCGGAAGTATCGCCTGAGCCCAGGAGGTCGAGGCTGCGGTGAGCTGGGATCGCACCACTGCACTCCAGCTTGGGCTACAGAGCCCCCAACACAAATGTATAATATTGGTTCATCACCTGTAACAGGTATACCACACAAACGTGTTAATAATAGGGAAAACCGAGGGGAGGGAAGGGTGGGGCGTGCATGGGAACTCTGTCCTTTCTGCTCAATTTTTCTGTAAACTGTAAACTGTACTTTTTGAAAAAGACTGGGCTTGGTGGCTCAGCCTGTAATCCCAGCACTTTGGGAGGCCGAGGCAAGAGGATTGCCTGAGCCCGCGGGCTCGAGACCCGCCCAGGCAATTTGGCGAGACCTCATCTCTACAATAAATCAAAAATCAGCCGGGTGTGGTAGCGTGCACCTGTACTTCCGGCTACTTGGAAGGCTGAGGTGGAAGGATCGCTGGAGCCCAGCAGGTCGCGGTTGCGGTGGCCAGAAGCATGCCACTGCACTCCAGTCAACTCAAAACAAAAAACAAAAAAGTACTGAAAAAACAAAGCATATTCGTTTTTTGTAAGGCCCACAGCAGCATCCGCCAGACACGTGTGTCCTCTATCCCCCAAGTTTCTCTCTTGCTCTTTGGTTACTCACATTTTGGCCAGGACATACCCCACAATCTTCCCATTCTCATCCTCAGCAATGTAAGACAGCTGGTGACAGAGGAGAAGGGAGTCAAAAAACAACTTCATGACACTTGGTCCCATTACCCATCTATTGGTCTGTGCCAGAAGCAGAAACTGGGCTGGGGGGCGTTCTGTGACAGCTCGTGGGCTCCAGGCTAAGTAACTCGATTTCCCCCACCCACACTGTGCCCTGTCCTTGACCCAGGAGCCAGACACGAGTGGGACTCCTGCCTCCGTTCTACGAGCCCTTCAGGTACCTAGCTCCTTTTCGTGTGCTCCTCCTCCCCGCAGCTGAAAACACCCTGGATGTCGCCTGACCATAAGCCCTTGGGCTCATACGGCCTTTTCGTCAGCTTGGTTTCCCCAGCCCCAAATGCAAAAGCTGCCCACCTGGGGCCAGGAGAGGCCGTGGTAGAAGTAGTATTTCATCTGGTAGTTCTCGGGCAAGCAGAGGAGATTGCAGTGTTGCATGTTCATGAGGTCCTCCGGCTGCAGGGGAGTAGGACACAGTGACCAAGGAGGCCCCAGACAGGTGAGACCCCTGCTCCCTGTCTACTCAGCCCATTCCCCCGGGGCTGGGCAGGCGCTGCGAGGATCTGACTTTGCACAAGGCCTGGCACACAGTCGCTGTGCAAAACGCGTCTGTTTCAGGAACAAGCGTGGGGGTCCGGAGGTCCCCGGAGTCCACCCAACTGGGCCCCGACATCACGCAAGCCGGGGGCATTCGCAGCCCCAGCACTGCGCCCCGGCTCCACCGTCCTCCTCCTCGGACTGGCCGGGTTGCACGCAGGGCCACCGGGCCGGGCTCAGCCAGGGACCTCGGGAGCATGCGCAGGCAGCC
>NW_007258461.1:231615-233081 GCF_000164805.1 Carlito syrichta | reverse complement strand
CCGGCGGGCGGGGCGGGGCGTCGTCCCTGCGAGCCGGTGCCTGCCCGGCTCTGCGGGGTGACGCCGCCCCCCTCCCGCGAACCCACAGACGTGCGTACACTGGCAGGTGCCGCAGGCTCAGCTTTATTCCGCGTCTCAGAGGGCGGGGACGGCGAGCGGGGTGCAGGCACCGGGCGCGGGGCGGCTCAGCAAGGCGTCCAACATCTGCTCGCACATGGCCAGGCACCGCGGCACGTGGAAGCATCCTGCGGGGAGAGGCGGGAGGGCCGGGGGAAGCCGAGTGCCACGAGCCCCTGCGGGAGGACGGGTTGGGAGGGCCGGGGGGAGCCGAGAGCCACGAGCCCCTGCGGCTCTGCCCTGTCCCCCACTCACCTTTGAAGGGACCCCCCTTGATGGTGAGGGCAACCTTTCCCTCTCGGTTCAGATAGCCAAACCATTCCCCATACTCGGGATCGCGAAACTGGAATGACAACGAAACAGTGACAGCTAGCGCCTGCAGGACCCGCCTAGAAGCCATGGCCTGCGGCTCTCCTCAGGGGCGCTCCCCTTCCCCGCTGCAGCACTGCCAGGGATCACAGTCCAGATGGACCCCAGGTGACAACTCCAGAACCAGCGATCTAGCCGCGACACACCGCGTCCTAAACAAAAGAAAGCGCTAGGAAGCAGCAGGCAGTCTGCAGCTGTATAATCCAGTAGGGAAGGGGCTGCAGGCTGTGAGACAAGCACGAAAGGTTGAATGCATGAAGCCTGCTCTGGGGTGATCGAAAGGTTCTGTATCTTGATTGTGGTGTACACATTGTCATAACTAATTGAACCAAACACTTAAAATGGACGTTTGAGTGTACATAAATTGTGCTTCAACGCAACTGATGTGAAGAAACAACCCTGATGGAGGCGATAACCTGCCATGAAACTTTGTCAAGTGACTTTCCTGGAGTCCTGCTTCATGTGCATGTCCAGCCCCGAAATCTGACTCCTCTCCTTGCCCATCGCTGGTCCCAAATGCATCTGGTTCTCCCTCCGCCCCTGTCCAGTGCCCAGAGCCTTCCAATATGGGAACAGCAGCTCAACTGACCCATTCTGCACTCCTATCTTTCCTGTTCCCATTCCATCGCACACCTGACGCATAGAAGCTTGTCAGTCGCACCCCTTCGTGGAAGGGTCATAGAATAAATCAATTACATTGAAGTCCACTATCAAAAGGCCTCTTTAAATTACAGTCTCTAAAGGAATACCTGAGGCTAGGTTAAAAAAGTATGTGGTCGGCCGGGCTCAGTGGCTCAGCCTGTAATCCCAGCAACTTGGGAGGCCGAGGCGGGTGGATGGCCTGAGCCCACGATTTCGAGACCAGCCCGGGCAACTTGGCAAGACCTCGTCTCTACAATCAATCAATCAATCAATCAATCAAATCAACTGGGCGTGGTAGCGCGCGCCTGTAGTTCCAGCTACTTGGAAGGCTGAGGCAG
>NW_007258461.1:228574-231550 GCF_000164805.1 Carlito syrichta | reverse complement strand
TTTTCTGGAGTCTCACTCTGTCACCCAGGCTGGAGCACAGTGGCATGCTCACGGCCACCGCAGCCTTGACAATTCTTCCACCTCAGCCTTCCAAGTAGCTGGAACTACACCTGGCAAATTTTTTTATTTATTGTAGAGATGGGGACTCGCCAAGTTGCCCAGGCTGGTCTCAAACCCGTGGGCTCAGGCAATCCTCTCACCTCGGCCTTCCAAAGTGCTGCTGGGATTATAGGCGTGAGCCACCACGCCTGGCATAGAGCTAGTTTTGTATGTACTCATTGTCTCTTTCAAGTTACTTTATTCAAGTCTTTACTTATTTTCTGACTACTTGATCTGCACAGGAAGATAATTTCACACATAAATTGCTTTTCTGTCCAGTTTTTCCTTGGATGTCTGGGTTTTTGCTTCCTGTATTCTGTCTCATAAAAATGTATTCCTTTAATTTCATGTTTTACGGTCATACTGGTGGCCTCTAATACATGCTCTGTATGAAAGCATTCAATGTTAAGACAGAGCTGCAGGTCCAATGACTCGTGTGGTTGGGACGTAATGACAAGTATGTGTGATACTTGGAGACAGATCGCTAATAGCAATATTACATTATGGCACCTGTGTACTTTTTTTTCTTTTGAGTCAGAGTCTCAGTCTGCCGCCCAGGCTGGAGTGCAGTGGCATGCTCACAGTCACCGCAGCCTCGACCTGCGGGGCTCCAGAGATCCTTCCGCCTCAGCCTTCCAAGTAGCTGGAACTACAGGTGCACCACCCACCCGGCTAATTTTTTGATTTATTGTAGAGTCGAGGTCTTGCCAAATTACCCAGGCTGGTCTTGAACCCCTGAGCTCAGGCAGTCCTCTCACCTCCACCTCCCAAAGTGCTGGGATTACAGGCTCCCCAGGTTTCAAAGCCACAGACCCCAAAATAAGATCCCCTGCTACAGTCCTTCCAGTACCCAGGTTTGCCAACGGAGCAAGTCAGAGTCATGGCTTAAGAAACACTCATTCACCGCCGGGTGTGGTGGCTCATGCCTGTAATCCCAGCACTTTGGGAGGAGGAGGCGAGAGGATTGTCAGAGTCCAGGAGTTCGAGACCAGCCTGGGCAACTTGCCGAGATCTCATCTCTGCAATAAACCAAAAAATTAGCCAGGTGTGGTGGTGCACACCCTGTAGTTCCAGCTACTGGGAAGGCTGAGGCGAAAGGATTGCCTGAGCCCAGCAGGTCGACGCTGCGGTGACTGTGAGCGTGCCACTACACTCCAACCTGGGTGACAGAGTGAGACTCCAACTCAAAAAAAAAAAAAAAGCGCTCATTCACCACATAGGCCTTGCCCCCACTGGGCATCCTGCCCTGGGTTCAACAGCCCGAGGTGCCCCTGGGCAGTAGTCAGTACAGCTGGGTCACTCTGCTCCTGGCACTCGGGCATCTGGGGGCCCCGACTTGGTTTCCTTCCCACCTCGCAGCTGGTTCTTGTTTCCTTCGCTGGCCCTCATACTCCCTCCTCTCCTTCCGTCCTCAAGAGCTTCTTGTGCTCACAGCTCTTGGTAGCACCTACATTCTGATGACGCTTAACCATCTGCAGCCAGCTCAGAGCTCACCCTCGGAACTAGACTCAGAAGCCCAGCTGCTGCTCAGCCAGATGTTGGCCCTTCTGTCCCGGTCCCCCTCCAACTCCTACCCGGGCACTAGCTGGGATGACAGCTGCAGCCTCAGTCTGCTGTCCCAGCTTGTCCCAAGGGCTCTAGCAGGTCCCTGCCCTGGCCAGGGAGACTCCATTCTCTCCGACGTGCCCTGATGGAGTTGGTCTCTGCTCGGGATCTCCCGCTCACGCCCGAGTGAGAGAGCGCCCGGGTCCCCTTCTGCTTGTTTGCAGTGTGCCCCCCACCACCGAAACGTGAGCTCCAGGAGGGCAGGGGCTCTTTGTTGACTGTGCCCAGTGAGGGGGGAAGAGGGAGCCAGGGGAGAGCCTTCCCGGTCCCAACCAGGCCAGACTGCCCCCACAGCCCCGGGAAAGCCTAGCCCTGGCCCAGGCCGCCCGGGGAGGAACAGCTGCTTGCCACGTCCTCCAGCCCCGTCAAGTCTCTAGCCGGGACAAGGAGGAGCGCTCACCTGGCGGAAGGCGTACTCAGCCACCTGGTAGAAGAGGTCCAGCAAAGCAGGGTCCCCACTGTCACTGTAGCCCATGAGAAAGGCAATCATGGCCTCGTTGTGCGGCCACCACAGCTTCATGGCCCACTCCAGCTGGGGACAGAGCAGAGGCAGGCGACTGAGGGCCCTGAGTTCCCCCTCCCCCAGCTCTCTCAGAGCACCCCCATCTTTCCAGACCTGGCTGGCTCTCCCTGAGCCTATCTGTCTTGTCAGTCTGTCTTCAAGCCCCTGAAGAGCTCCTGGCCGTGGCCTGGACAGAACCTCTGCAGACCTCTGGCAGGGTCAAGACAGTCAGAGGCAGCACGGCCTGACGGAAGAGTTCCCCTCCCAGCTGCCACTGCGTTAGAATCACGGAGAGCCTTTCAGAGACCCAGAGCTCCGGCTGTCACAGCCTCAGCTCTGGCACCAGCCCCCAACGGCCACCCTGTGACCTGGCCTGGGCAGCACTGGACCACATGTCCACAGCCAGCCTCTGTGTTCACATCCATCTCTGTGCTCTCCCTTTCCAAGAGGACCACGACAGCACCGGCCTCCCATGCAGAAAGCTTGAGGACAGAGCCCTGGGCAAGCTCTTACCTGGGTGGGACAGAGGTCATCGGCATCCTGGAAATAAAAGAGGCCTCCGTGGTCAGGGTCCCATCCAGAGCGGAAGGGCACCAACAGGAACTTCTCGATAACGTGGGCTCGAAGCTCAGGGTCACCTTTCCGGGTGGAATGACGGAGCAGGAACCAGCCGGCTTCCAGTGCGTGGCCTGGGAAGGCTTGGGTCAGGCAGGAGCCAGACCCTCCCCGAGCGCCCGGGTGGGGGCAGGATGACAGGCACGTGGGAAAGC
>NW_007258461.1:228117-228554 GCF_000164805.1 Carlito syrichta | reverse complement strand
GGGGGCGGGGCATGGCGGAGCTCAAGCCCTTAGTCCCCCCGCCTCCCCGGCAACAGGGAGCGCGACTCTGAAGCCCCCCCTGCAGCCCTGTCCTGGAAGCCTGCTCCCCTGCAGAAAGCCCCCAGCCTTGGGAGGCCCAGCCCGTCTTCTCCACTTGCTCAAGGTAGCCCCAGACACTCCCCACACCTGAGGCCCAGCACCCGAGCCTCAGCGCTTCCCTGCTCCCCGCTTCCTGAGTGGCCTCGGCCCACCCCGCCCCCTAACCTGGGTTCTGGTGTCTCCCCAGGCAACCAGAAAGCTCCTGGCCATCCTCTGACACGTTCTCCAGCACAGCTTGTCCATCCCTCTGGGAGGGAAGAAGGCAGTTCTGCCTCCAGCCCCTCCCACAGCCACCACCCCGCTTGAAAGCCCTGGCCTCGGAAATCCCGCCCTCCCGC
>NW_007258461.1:225492-227710 GCF_000164805.1 Carlito syrichta | reverse complement strand
TGGGGAGTGGGGTGACCCCACCCGGCGCCCACTTGCACGTGCTGCAGAATCCTCCGGGCACACCAGTCTCCCAGCTCAGCGTATTTGCCTGCCAGCTCCTGGTCCGCCTCCCCGAGCTGCTCCACCAGGCTTAGCAGCATCATGGGCACTGCCATGGGCTCCGCCGTCGGGGCCCCTGGGAGCCGGGGCCGGCCCAGCCCCGACGGGTCCTCCCGCACCCAGAGGATGATCTGATCCATCATCTCGACTGCTTCGCTCTGGGGAAGAGGGGCACGTGCGGCGGCCCAGACTGAGGCTGCGTCCCGTCCCGTCCCATCTGGCCCGTCCCTGCGGATGTGGCCCTGAGGCGGGATGAACTCCAAGGATGCCTCACCAGGGGCCCCGGGCCAGGCGCTGGGGCCAGGCAGACCCGCCTCACCCTGCCTCGAGGGCTCCCGGTCTGGGGATGCAGGCCACTCTCAGGCTGTGGGGTCAAGCTCTGGCGGCACAGGGGGCCCAGGGAAGAGGGGGAGGCCCCTTCCCAACTGGGGGCGGGGCACGGATAGAGCCCTGACTGCCCGGGGCCTCTGTGGGGATACATGGAGCGTTCAGAGGTGAAGGAGACTCAGTGCAGGGTGGGGGGAGACACCCTTAGACACAAACGGTAACGGTACGGGGGGGGGGTTGCTGGAAGCCCTGGGGTCATGAGGGCTGGGAGGAAGGAGAGTCCCAGCCTGCAGACAGGACCAGAGGAGGGGCCGTGGCAAAGTGCCGGGGCGGGGCCTTCAGGTGCCCCCTCCCCCTGCATCCCCTCCTGGCAGCTGTGCTCTCACGCACCTGGTACCGCACTTCCCCGGTCACCTGCCACAGCTCGTTCATGGCCATGGTGTAGAAGCACTCACTGAAGATGGTCCGCTGCACCTTGACCGGGCGGCCGTCCCGAGTCAGCACAAAGGCACACTTCTTGCCAGGAGGTGCCACGCGGGCATAACGCAGCAAAAACTCACCACCTGGTGGTTGGGAAGTTGGCATGAGAGGACCCCCCCCACAACACCTTTGAGCCTCCTCAGGCCCTTTGCTGCTTTTAGAGCCCCCCCCCGGGACTAGGCACATATGCCCTGCGAGTGAACATGGACTAGGTCCCTGGGGAGATGGGGACACCTGCTTTTGCTGAGTCCAGAAGCTCAGCGTGGCGGAAGCGCTCGAATGTGCGGTACAGGCGACAGTACATCCATACCTGGGGGGGCAGGAGGGAACATTGTTTAAGGGGGAGCGCGGGGTGGGACCCCCAGATGACCCAATTGTGGGAGGAGTCCGTTGAGATGACGGGCCGGGCTGAGGCCGGCCAGGCCCAGCGCAGCAGCTGGGCTTCGAGGCAGGAAACACCTTACCTGCCTCCCCTGCAGCCAGACGTACTTGAGGTCGTCATACATCCGCCCGTCGCGGCCAAGGCACGTGAAAAAGCCCCTGTGGGAGTGCAGGGTTGGAAAGGGAGGACAGGGTCTGCCCTCCACCAGGCCAGTGGCTACTGGGGCTGGCGGGTCTCTGAGTTCCCCGAGTGAGACCAGGGCTCGGGAGGGGCGGCGCACCCGTGCTCCCGGTCGTGGGAGTGCTCCGTCCAGAAAGCCACCACACGGTCCAGCTCCTGCCCCACGCGCTCCTTCCAGGACTGCAGAGTCTCCCGCTCCTTCTCCATGTCCTAGGGGAAGTCGGGGCTTGAAGGCGCGGCTCCCCCATACCCCAGGATTCCAGCTTCCTCAGCGGCTCAAGCGGGTCCCGGGGCTGCCTGACCGTCTTCCCTAGACCCCCGGCTCTCAGGATCACCCCACCCCTGCGCCAGGCTTCTGGCCTCACCCTTCCCCAGGACCCTCCAAGACAGCACTCTCCGCCACCGGCCCCAGCACCGGCCTGCTGCACTCGGAGACCCCGGCTCATCCCTCCCTCTCCTCCAGGAAGCCAGACAGAGCCGGTCGCGGTCCCGTGACTGCCACTCAGCTGACCGAGCTGCGCCCGACCCACCCCTCCTCCTCAGGGTTCCCCGGGGGCGGGGCCCATGGCAGGGGCGGGGCTTGGAGGCTCAGTCCCCCGCGCTGCGCGCCCGCAGCGACCCTTTCACAGAGTCCGGGCACCCGTCTCTGCTAGGTGCCCTGATGGCGAATGCTGGGCTAGCAGGACAGTCTAGGACGAGGCAGGGGGCAGAGCTGGCTCCCCATCCCCTCCCCCCTGCCTGCCACCTTTA
>NW_007258461.1:207681-225346 GCF_000164805.1 Carlito syrichta | reverse complement strand
GCCCTAGTGGGCCCGGGGAGGGGGTTTTGGGGCTGAGCCTAGACAGAGTGCCTGAGGGTGGTGGCTCCAACAAGCGCACAGGGCAGGGGTGCAGCAGGACAGGGGACCCACAGGGTGGGCAAGTCCTTTCTTTTGAACCAGTCTGTCGCCAACCTCTTCAGCAGTAAGGGGGCAAGTCATCCGGCGCACAGGCCAGCCAGCATCTGCGGAGGTAAGCGCGGAGCCCTCTGCCCAGGCCAGTTTTCCCGCTGCCCAGCTCCGGAGTGAGTTGCTTTGTTGTCCTATGACTGTCTCACCCGATCACTCAGCTGTTCCCCAGCCTCCCCGCCCACTGAGTGGCCTCACTGAGGCCGCTGGGCTTCCAGCATGGCTCGGGGGATCTTGGACTTCTGCATTGTCCTTCCTTCTGGAAAGTTGGTTTGCAGCCAAGGAGCATAACTAGGCCCGGGTGCACGGGGGGTCCCAGCCCCTAGGCACAGCGCTGGGCCAGGGCGCCCACTGCTGGTCTTTGATGTCACAATGGCAGCCTCTTTCCAGGCTGTGGCCGCTTGGTGGGCTGTAGGCTGGCTCTCCCAAACCCCACAAATTTCCCCTCTGGGGTGCTTGGGAGTAAGATGGGTCTTCCTGGCCAGCGGGCAGGTGTCCACCCTCACCCTCAGCTCAGGCTTAGGGGATCCTGGCTTTGTTCCCAGCTGAGCTGGGTCCCCTGGCCTGCTCACAGGCACCTGCCATCATGCCTCTTCCTTGCCAAGTCTTGGTATATGGATGGTTCTAGGTTCCTATGGGTGGGCTTTCTAGTCCTGGATCCAGCGGATGGGACCTCGGTCAATCCAGAGGTAGAGAACCAGAAGAACCTTCCCCAGTGGCCCTGGGAGCAGGGCCAGAAGGGGTACCAGGCCGCCTCTGTCCAGGCCTCTCTCCCCACAGGAGAGGGTGCAGGGTGGGTGGTCCAGCTAGAGGAGTAGGGTGGAACTGCTGAACCCCTCCCCAGGCTAAGCACCTACAAAGCCCCTTGTCCAAGGTCTGGTGAAACTGCAAGGTTCCTTCCATTCTGGGGCTGGCCTCACATGCGCCCTGAGGGGCTTCTGGCAGCAGAGTGGCTGGGGGAGAGGAGGTGTGGGCAGCAGGGGTCTCGGGGGAAACAAGGGGGGGGATGCTGAAGAGGCATTCCCAGGCCCCACTCTGCCCCATCTGGACCACGCTGCTGGTGTGGCAATGCCCCTGGCCTTCTGGGCCTAGGGCCAGTGCGCTTTGAGGGTGCATGTGGCCATCCGTGGAACCCTAGCTGTACCACTCAATCCTGTAACTGGGCTGCCGGTCTGGCTTACTAGAAAGTCTGCTTCTTCCGCTTGGGGCCTGGCCCATGTGTAGGAGGCAGTCAGACAAGGGGACTCACTAGCCCAGCACCTGCCGAGCGCCCACTCTGTGCTGACACTGGGACACTCTAGGGGCTGAGCCTGCAGTGGCAAGCACCTGGGAGCTGCCCCTCAGGCCCAAGCCGCCCAAGAAGGCCCTGGTAGCCTGCCAGGCCTTTGCCCCATCACATCCTCTAGCGTGGGAAGGGAGGGGAGGCGGCCTGGCTGGAGGCCTCCAGATGCAGGACACCAGCAGCAGCCGCCAAAGGGGCCCCTGTCCTTCCCTCAAAGGCAGCTGCAAGAACCGTTTATAGGCCACCCGGCCAACACGGTCCAAAGGCCACAGGCCACAGCAGAGGCCTCACCTGGAGCCTTCCATGCGTTTGCCTGGCTGTGCTGTCTCAGGCAGGTCCCAACTTCCCCCTGTAGCCTCCTATCATGGGAGTCCATCCAGGACACAGTGAGACCCCAGATGGTTACTTCAAAAAAAGTCTTTTAATTGTTCAAAATAGCACAAAACGACATCGCACTATGGTAATATTGAGTCACAGGGGTTACTCTACAATAGATGAACGGGTGTACTGTTCTCAGAAACAAGAGAAATCAAAGGGCGCTCAGGAGAGGGACTGAGTAAAACAACGGGACCAGGTGAGTGGGCTCCAAGGTGACTAAACATGACGTTTTCCACAGCGAAATATACTATAATACAACAAACCAGAGGCCCTAGAGGGCGCAGGCCAGAGGCAGGGGGCGGCTCGGCCCCACCCCGGCTCCAGGCAGAGACGGAGGCTGAAAAGATGGGCTGTTCACTTCACATCCTTCTCTGGCTGGACTTGCTTGCAAGCTCCGCTCCTGTCATACAGCTCAGGTGTGGGCAGAAAACGCCTAAGATCCCCAAGTCCCAGGGACAACACTGCGATTGCCCCAGCCTCCCATGCAGGTGACACCACAATCGCCCTCCCTGGGCTGCCTCCCAGGAGGCCTCGTTCTCCCCCATCTCTGCCCCTTTCAGTTACAACTTGGATGGGGTGGTGGCTACAGAAACAGCAGTCCAGAGTGTCAGAGTCTCCATGCCGGTGATGGCAAGGGGGGTGGGCTTCTCAGCCCCGCTCCGGCCTGGGGTCAGGAGAGAACTGTGAACCCAGGACAAGGGGACTCCGGCCCACCCTTGAGGGATCACCCATGAGGAGTGAGGCTGGACAGCTCCCCGTTCCTTTGCCCTAGAGGCCTGGGGACAGACAAAAGGGCAGAGGTCAGCAACAGAAAACTAGGTCGGGCAGCAAACACCAGGCCCCACATGGTAGATTTTATACCTCTCCTGCCCCAGCGTTTCCTCTAGAAAGATCCCTGCCAAGGATTAGCCAAGGAGAAAAAAGTTAAAAAAAAACAAAAAAAGAAAAAGAAAAACAAAAACAAAACACATTCTGTACATACACAGCTAACAACACAACGAAAGAGGGACAGAACCCCACACACTAAGGCTAAAATTACAAGGAAAATGGGAACTTCATCAACTTCAACTTAAAACACAACCAATGCAGCAGTTAATGATGGCCCCCATGAGCCGGCTGGGCCGAAGCTGGGCTTGGCGGGGGCTACTCCACGCCCCGCAGGGAGGTTTGCACAGGGCGCTGCTCAGGCCGCCCTGGGGCCCCTCCTCTCCCCTCCTTTTTTTTCTCCTTCTTTCTTTTTTCTTCCGCAGGAAAGAAGAGGGGAGGGGAGACGGGATGGGAGCACGAAGGCCTCTGAGGAACCGTGCAAGCTTCCTGTGGGATTGCCGGGCGGGCTGGACAAGCTGGGGAAGGGACATTAGGTGGCAGAAAACAAGAGGGCCACAACGTAACATAACCAGACAAACACCCAGGACAGGCGCCCGGGAAAACCTCTCCGAGAGGGGACCAAGGGCTGCCCTTGCCCCGGGCCAGGAGCAACAAGCCACACGACGCAGGCTGTGGCTGTTTTCCACCATCTTTGCCGTCAGTCTCAATTCTCTCCCTTGAGAACGCGGGATCCTTCAGTCTGGCTGTGCCAGGGGCAGGCGCGGGGCGGGGAGAACAGGGACATTCCCCTCTCGCGCTGCCTCTCCAACCTGCCTCTGCTTCCTCCGACAGCAAGAGTCAAATGTGCTTTCTTTCGATTATTTTTAACACAGAGAACGGGGGAGAGGGCATGAGCAGCAGCCAGTGGCTGAGGGTCAAGTGCGAATGCTGGATGCCAGGGTAGGTGGGAAGGGCGGGCCCTGGCGGGTGGTTCCTGAAGCAGGGGGTCTGGAGAAGAATCCGAGTGCTGGCCAGCTCCTCTCACTGGCCGTCTGCCTTCGATTTCTTTGGAGCGGATTTCCTTGGGAGGCGGGAAAGGGAGAGTCGGTGCGGGCGCTCCAGACACTGCAGGCACCAGCGGCGCACAACGCGGCACGGGGCCAGCGAAGCCCTCCGATGCTCTGCTGAGAGGCTGAGCCCTGCTCCTCCCACCCCCAGCCTTGGGTTTGCGAGGGGCTTCCTGCTTACATTTCCGGAGAGGACATGGGCCGCTTGCTGGCCGGCTTGGTGCCAGAACTGTCTTTACTGGTTTCTGAAAGGAACGAGGGAGATGGGTGAGCACAGGGAAACCCAAGTAGGGAGCGGCAGGGAACACACGCTTGCCTGCCCGCCCCGTAGTCTCAGGCCCCACAGCGGCCTATGGCTCGCGCCCATGGTCACTCCTGGGGCGCAGGACAGCACGCCATGCCCCGATCTTCCCTGGTGCAGCTCTCAAACCCTCTCGGCTCAGCCCCCGCTCCTCACCGTCTTTCCTGGTCCTCATCCTCAGCCCTGCCAGCCACGGGGAACAGGAGCACCGCCTGGCCAGAGGAGGGCACGCCGCGACCTCGGCATGTGCCTCCCATTCAGGACCCGGTACACGCAGTTCTCGCCTGGAACTGTTTTCGCACCCCCACCCCCAGCACCTCAAGAAAGTCTTCCCTGCACCCGCAGGCTGGGCAAAGTGAAACGCCAGAGCCCAGATGGGAGCTGGGTCTCCTGCCATGCTCCACGGCCACCCCCGTGAAAGCCGTGTGGGTGGACCAAGGAGGCAGGGGAGACAGAAAAGACGGCAGGCGACGCCCATTCCTCCTGCTGTGCGTGGCTCCAGTGCCTTCCACAGAAGCTGCCCGAGCCCTGTGACCATGACACTCACCTTGTAACCACCTCACTTGGGTGGCTGGGCCATAGCCCTTCTCATTGCGGGCAGCGATGCGGAAAATGATGGCGGGCTTGGTGGTGTAGTCGATGTGGGCGTTGGACAGGCTGGAGGACTGCACGAGGCAGGAGGGGCTGGGCCCGCAGTACACCCGCATGAAGGCCAGCTGGGCTGGGGTCGAACTCTTGGGCTCGCCGCCGGCCTGGGAGCTCTGGATGGCCAGGTACACGGAGTACTCGATGATCTTCCCAGAGGTCACGGAGGGCGGCTCCCAGGTGAGGTGGGCACCATCCGGACTCTAGAAGCAAACGGGCAGTCAAGCTTTGTCTCCTTCAGCCACTGTGGCCGTAAGCCCGTCCCGCCTGTCCCGGTAACAGAGAGGGCCAGAAGCTTCCAGATCTGATCGCTCATGCTTCACACCGCCATTTTTTCCTGACACACTAGCACTTCACACTGGAGTTCAGAGATCTTCTCCCAAGTGGAAAAAATACAGCGAACTGGACCTCAAAGCACACCCTTTGCCACCCATGGTATGACTTGTCACTTGGCCTCTCAGTGCCTCCGTTTCTGCATCTGCAAAACAGAACTAACCACAGCAGCCAAATGTCTTTGGGAGGTTTTCAGGATTAGCTAGAACATCAAATTGGACAGTATAAGGCCTGGTACATGGCGGATGCTTGCTCACCATCAGCTGCCAGGTTACAGACGAAACTGGGGCTGGGGAACGGGAAGAAACTTGCCGTTGCGCCCCGGCGCAGGTGGCAGAGCCAGGACCAAAAGCAGAGTTCCCGAAACTGCCCACCAGACAGCACCCTGTTCCCTGAAGCCAGGTCCAGCTGCCTTCCCACAGCCCGGGGGTCCTTGCGAGTCGCCCCGTCTGGCCCTGCTCCTGCCAGCCCCTCGGCACAGACACGGAGCCATGTGCACATAGCTGAGGCTTGCTCTGATACCAGGGACAGAGGGCCACCCGCAGAGAGACTCACTTTGCTGATCTTGATGGCACAAGGTGCCCCTGGGAAGCCAGGCAGGCACGTCTTGAAGGCCGAGATCTCACTGAAGGGCCCCCGGCCACAGGCGTTGATCCCGGCGACGCGAAACTTGTAGGCCGTGCCAGGCTGCAGTTCTTGCTTCTTCAGCTGGTTATAGTCGGGGACGGTGCCCGAGTCATCCTGGGGAAAGAGGACGGGAGGACAACAGGAGAGCAGAGAGAGAAGAAAGCGGCGTGAACCTGGCAGTCTTCCACGGTGGCAATGTGGCAGGCCCGCAGGGACCACAGGGTGCAGGGCAGAGGTCAGCGGCAGCTGCTTCCCAGCCCGGAGGGCCAGGCCCTGTCCGAAAGGCCCCGACGCTCTCACTCCTTTTCCACTACACTTCAGGGGGAGGGCCTCTGCCTGGCTGTCCTCAGGTCAGCGGGTCACTCATCTTGGCCCAGAGATTGAGGGCTTTCTGAGATCCACCCACCCTAGGCCATCAGCTCCTGGGACACTTACGTCTGATGGGACAGCGTCATCTGGCGGCAGGAAATAGTGTGTCACCATTACATTGGTGCCCTTAATGACTCCCACATCGAACCACTGGTTCTCCTTCTTCACAGGAGCTTTGCTGGGCGGGGGTGGCAGCTCGGGTTTCTGGGAGGCGAACGGGGCAATCAGGTCCTTGGCCCTCAGGTCTTGGAGGTGGTGCCTCCCCCAGGACACCCGCCACGCCTGACTCACCACACCCAGGGACTCGATGCCATTGGCTACCTCTGTCAGGGTGGCCGCTGCTTGCAGCTTCGCCGGGCTGGCCACCACAACTGGCTGGGGGGCCACGAAGGTGTTGGATGGAGCCAGGCCTGGAAGAAAAAATTGTCGATGGAAAAAGCCCCGGAGGCAGGGCTCCCGCACAAGGCCTGGGCCTCCCGGCACCCCGTCCTGCCCTCGTCTGCCTGGATCTGCCCGGATCTGCCCGCCACCCCCCGGCCACTCTAGCACTCATCCGCCCCAGCTGAGACGCTCCTCAGGGACAGGGCTCAAGGCCAAGAAAGGGCCCTGCTTACTCTCAGTGGCCGTCGAGGGCAGCAAGGCCACGGTGCTGGGGACGGCGCTGGCCAGCTCGTTGAGGCAGTTGCTGTCTATGGTCGGGTCATTGAGGCTGTCGGCGGGGGCCAGGGCCTCGGTGGGCAGGTGGTGGTGCTGGGCCTGAGCCTGTGCCTCCTGCAGCTGCTGCTGCTGCTGCACCAGGGCGGCCAGCTCCTGCTGTGTGAGCACGATGGGGATGGTGGTGGCCTGGCCCTCCTGGGCCTCGGCCGACAGGTGCCCGAGCTCCGCCTGCGTCACGGCCGCCGCCGCCTCCGATGTGTCCATGGGCTCCCCAGTGCCTGCTCCAGGTGGGGAGATGCACTACTCAGAAGGCAGGCCGGCAAGCCGACCCCGGCAGACAGACGGGGTCCCGACGGAGGCCTGCCGAGCCTGCCCTGGAGACCCGGCTTCCCTGACACCTTCTACCCTGCCCAGGCCCACTCCATCCTGGCTGCTAAGCCCAGCCCACTCACCCGCAGCGGTCCTCCCCACCACCCAGCCTGACTGGGCCCACTGTGCGCGCCTTCCCCTGTCCCATCTGCCTGTGCCACCCTCGCAGAAATGGGCCTCCTCTTCTCTGGCTGTCTCTGCTGCCTGCCACTTCAGCACTCCGCCTAGGCTGTCACTCCTCCCAAGGCCTGTCTTCCCCTCGGGGATCCCGGCTGGCACCTACCCATGACGGCCTGCTGGGCGGCCTGGAGCACTGCCTGGATGGCCAGGGCCTGGGCCTCCTCTGTGGCTGCGGCCTGGGCAGCTGCCTCCGCGGCAGCAGTCACTGCCAGTTCCTCAGGAGTGAGCCCTGTTACCATGAGGGTGGTGGTGCCTGCCTGGGCCTCAGCCATCAGCTCTTGGGGAAGTGACAACTGGTCTACTTCAGACTGTGTGGGCGGGGGTGGCTGGACCACCACAGTGGCCACTACCGCTGAGCTGGTGGGCTCCTGGCCTGAAGACGGGTCCCCTGTGCTGCTGAGATCCACGGCGGCCTGGAGCTCAGTGTTCTGGGGGGCTGACAGGACCTCGGCGGACTCCCCCATCAGGGGTGTGGACGCAGGCTGCAGGAGTTGCCGTGGTGGCAGCTGCTGGCGAGGCCCCGGTGAGGCCTGGAGCTCCTCTGGGGGCTGCAGGATGTCAACAGCAGAGAAGGGCATGTCAGAAGTTTCTGTGTTGCCTATGGTCACTGTTATCGTGGCCGGGATGGGGACTTCAGTAGTCAGAGCCCCTGGGGTAGTCTCAGTCATTGATGAGATCTTCTAGAAAGGGAGAGAAGCCCCCGTCAGAGGGGAGGAGAGAGGCCAGAACCGGGCAGCGGGGCTGAGAAACAAGACAGCCTTCATCTTTTCCTGCGGACCCAAGTTTCCACTCTTCAAGGGCCAGCTCAACCCCATGTTCAATGGGAAGTGGGGGGCAGGAGTTCTCTGGGCAGCATGAGGTATAGCAAGAGGGGGAGAGGCCTGTGAGACCCATGGTTGGGACAAAGGGGGCACTCCGACCCCTGCCACCTCCCTTTTCTGAGCCGTGGTGAAGTGGCACACGATGGAAAGCCACAGGAATAAAAGCACCCAGAGACTCAGGGGGATCAGATGCCTGCCCTGGCCCTCAGGCATGAGGCTGTCCTTTTATGGTCTGGAAAAGGGACCAGGAGCGGCACTGTGCCCGGTACAAGAGTGCCACCTGGTGTCCAATGCTGGAACAGCATGGGCCACGGGCACAGAGAAGGGAAGAGGGCCCCTCTGGGCTCTTACCGGAACGGAGGGGCCCGGGACCGGCGTGGACTGTGTCACAGTGGTCACAGCCCGCGTCAGTGTAGAGGACACGGTTGTTGTGATGGCACTGGAGCTGGTGATGTTCACATTATCGCCCTGGGTGCTCTCCACCTCTCCCTGATCGCCGGCAGCAGGTGGGGGGTCTGTGGAGTGACAGTTAAGAGGCTGGTGAGCAGGAGCACCAAGGCCTCCTCCTGGCTTTGCCACCACCAGCTCCCACTATCCTCAAGCGGAGGATCAGAGCAGCGGCCAGAGTCTCCCAGAGACCCCACGCGTGTGTGACACAGCCAGGACACCCCAGCCCACCCCACTGGTAGACTGGGTGCCAAAGACTCTATTAGATTCTGGACAGATCTCTTTGCCACCTTCCTTCTCCTTCTTTTGAGATGGCATCTCGCTCTGTCGCCCAGGCTGGAGCGCAGAGGCACGACCACAGCTCACTGGAGCCTCTAACTCCTAGGCTCGAGCAATCCTCCCAACTCAGCCTCCCGCGTAGCTGGCACTACAGACAATGTGGCAGCCATGCCTGGCTTTCTGCCATCGTTTCTTCCATCCTCTCAGCCCTGGGGCCTAGGAGACCACGAATGCCAGGCTGGCCGTCTTCACTCACCTTGGTTTGAGCTCATGTTGGAGGTGACAGTGGTGGCCGTGTGTGTGGTGCCTGTCTCATGGGTCTCACAGGGGGGGTTGGAGCACACCCTCTGTGTTGGGAAAGAGGCCAGCAGCGTGTTGCTGGCCTGAGCAGCGACGCTGGATGGCGCTGCAACATCTAAGCCGGGCTCCAGGGTCCTGTGCGAGGGCGTGGCGTCGGGGATCAGGGACCCCATGCTGACCGACATGGTGGTGCCGGTGGAAGTGGTCTGGTGTGTCTCACAGGGGCGGCCAGCAGGGGCCTGCTGCCCGCCCTCGGGCTGGCCTGCACCCCCATTTGAAGTGGCGGTAGTGGGCGTGTGGGTGGTGCCTGTCTCGTGGGTCTCACAGGGCGGGTTGGAGCACACCCGCTGGGCGCTGCTCGCATTCGAGGTAGTGGCGGTGTTGGTGGTGCCCGTCTCGTGGGTCTCACACGGCGGGTTGGAGCAGACTTGGGTGATGGCGGCTGAAGGGCACAGCAGGGCCTCCAGGGCTGTCACAGTCACTGTGCTGCCGGGCGGGCTGCTCTGGAGGCTCTCGTACGCAGGCGCAGAGGCCCCGTGTGCCGCGCCGGGCTCCCCAGCGCCCATGGTGGTGCTGCTGGTTGTGTAGGTGTGATGTGTCTCCAGCTGGCACCCCGTGGGCCCGTCCTTGTTGCCGGGGCCGCTCAGCCCGACTTTGCTGCTTAGAGGAGCCAACTGCACAAAAGCAGCGCTGTGGCCCACAGCCTCCCGTGTCACGCTTGGCCCGAGGAGCGGGTTGGCCGAGCATGGGGTACCGGTGGCCATCACAGTCATGGTAGTGCTGGTTGCGCTGGTCTGGCGGGTTTGGCACTGGGGCTTCGAACCCTGGGCTGCCTCCGTGGCCCCAGCTGCCACACTGATCCGGACCACGGCAGGGGTGCTGGTGGCACAGGCCCGGCGGGCATCTCGCTGCTGGTTGGCGCTGACACTCGACATGGCTGTAGTGGCAGTGTTGGTGGTGCCTGTCTCATGGGTCTCGCAGGGCGGGTTCGAGCAGCCATGCTGCCCAGCCATGTTGGAGGTGGCGGTGGTGGCGGTGTTGGTGGTGCCTGTCTCGTGGGTCTCGCAGGGCGGGTTCGAGCAGACTCGGACCACGCTGCCATTCTGCTGCCCCGCCGATGTCACAAGAGAAGCGGCTGCCTCCTGTCTGTCGCAGACAAACTGCACTTGGGTGGGCTGGGGATGTCCCCCAAGATTGGCCACGACAGTGGTGGTGGCTGTGTTGGTGGTGCCTGTCTCGTGGGTCTCGCAGGGTGGGTTGGAGCACACCAGCGTGACAGTGCCAGGCTGCACGTCACCCTGGCCTGAGTCGGCGATGGTGACTGTGGCTGTGGGCTGCTCTGTAGTAGGAGAAGCCAGAATGGACACAGGGAGGTCGTGCACAGGCTGGGCCTCCACGCCGCTGGGTGCTGTGATCAGCGTCACCTGGGTAGGCTGGGAGACAGGCTAGGGAGACACAACATCAGAAGAGTTAGTGCCACGATTCTGTCTGTCCCTCCCACTGTCCTGCCTTGTCACCCTCTCAAGGTGAGACCACCGACTCTGCCCTTAAAGAGCCCTGGCCGACGTAAGACCCACTTGCCCTCTGCGCCCAAGACACTGATTTGCTCAGACAGCAGTGAAGAGACAATGCTTTGCCTGAAAGGTAACTGGGATGGGGGAGGAGGCCATGGGGACAGGCCAAGGCGAGGGCAGGAGCAGGGCTGGAGCCAAGCCCTTGGTCGGGGAATGAACTCCTGCAAGAGGCTTAGAGGCTGTGCCAGCGGCTTCACGACTTCCAGGAATGCAGCTCAAGAAAACGTGTAAAGAGAAGGACATGACACGTTCAGGAAGCAGAACTGCTGCATCCTCTGCTAAGAGCAAGGGTCTTGTGTTCAAACACCAGACACGGCCACACTGTGGCATCTCGCCACGATGCGCTGGGAGACAGGGGACGACACGATGACAGTGACAACATCCCAGGCGAGAAAAACCCACTGCAGCTGCACCCAGCAGCAGAATGCCACCCAGAAGGGGTAGCTGGGGGGGTGGCGCGGCTGTGCCCTCAGCCCTACCTGCATGGTGATGGTAGGGGTCGTGAGCCCACCGGCCGCTGTCAGCGTGGTCTGTGCAGCTGACACCGTGATGGCAGTGGGGTTGATCACTTGGCTTGAGAGGGTGGCGATGGTGCCCAAGGTGGTGATGGGCGTGGCCAGGGATGCACTGGTGCTGTGGCCCCCAGCTCCGGCGAGGCTGGTGGAGACCGTGCCCGTCACTGTGCCGAGGGTCGTGACACCTGAAGGAAAGGAGGCAGAGTTAGGACAAGGCCGTCACCACTTCCTTCCCAGCAGCTCCTCCTCCAGGGCGGAAGGCTTCGGGGAGAGCACCCGCCATCCTCCCTGAGCCGGGAACAGGACCACAGGGCTGGAAGTCAGTCCTGCCGAGGCGCTGGCCTGCGGGTACACACCTGTGGTGCCCTTCACAACCAACGTGGTGACAGCTGGCTTGACAGCGGAGACAGTGACGGGGGTGACCAGGCGAACGCCCCCCATGGGCACGGTGCGGAGGATGGTGCCTGGCTGTCCAGGGGCCCCCTTTAGTACCACCTGGAACACCAGAGGAAAGTGCCGCCATCGTCACTGCCACGTTGGGGGACAGTGCTGCCCCTCCCCGGCCCGTCAAGGGGACTGTGGGACCTGCTGGGGTGGACTGGGCTGAGAGCGCGCCAGGGCGCCTCACCTGGGTCACTCCTTGCTGTCCATGGCCAGTGGCAATCTTGGGGACAGCAGTGATGATCTTGGCAGGCGCTCCCGTTCCTGAAGTCATAACCTTGGTGGTGATGATGGTGATTGGAGACTTGATGCCGGGACTGCTGGTCACACCTGGATGGGAAGGCAGCTGTGAGGGCTTCTCGCGTCTCCTGTGTCCCCCAAGCCCCTGGATTACAGCGAAGTCCTGCAGACCCAGCTACAGCCCTGCCACCTTCCTACAAATCTCACAAACTGCAGGGAAGGCGGGAGGGGGTGAAAAGAGGGCGACAGAACAAAAACAGGGAGTGCGCTGGAACCTGGCCGCCAGGCCCCCTGTGCTTCCGTCTCCTGGCCGTGACTCGCCAGCCAGGCCCTTCAGACACCCGTGCGTCGGGGAGGCCCCTGCCTGTGGCGGGGAGGCCCCTACCTGTGGCACCCGCCTGGGTGATGATGGCTGACATGGGGATGGTCTTGATGATGGTCGTCGTGCCGGGCTTGGTGGTACTGGGGGACACACTGCTGATGCCCAGGATAGTGGGCTTGGTTCCCGCCCCACTGGCCTGCGTGGTGGTGATGATGGTGGTGGGCTTGCCATCTGCCGAGGTCACTAGCTTCAGGATTGTTCCCGCGGGCAGGGGCCCTTTGGTCTGAAAGGGATAAGTGGGCGGAGAGCGGGCTCAGCCACCACAGAGGGCAGTGTGGCCTGGCGCCCTCCACCAGCACCCAGCCTTTCTGAGACACATGTGCTCTGGGACCTCCCGTGGGGAGGGACATAAGCTCTCCCTGCGGCCCAGCACCAGTGTTGCGTATGTGGCGGCCTGGAGACTGCTTCTGGAGGGACCGAGCGCTCACCTGGATGATCTGAGTCACAGGGCCCGTAGACGCCTGGCCTGTGACTGCTGAAGTCTGAACTGGTTTGGTCTGGACCACTGACATCACTTTGCCCAGATTGGAAATCTAAAAAGGAAAGGATGGAGCCGGGAGTGATCCAGAAACCAAACAAGGGCACTGCCCGGGCTGGGACTCCCCTGGAGCAGGCCCAGGGCAGCAAGTCAACACTGGCAGTCGTCACAGCCTGGCAGCTGTCACATGCAGCGGGTGGCACCTGTCACTCACCAGAGCACTGCCTCCTGGGACAGAGATGGGGCTCTTCACCAGGGTGATGGTCTTGGTGACCCCACCCACCACTGTGGTCACCACCTGGGCTTGTTGGGCCACTGTCACGGTCCCAGATTTGTGCACCGTGATAATAGGGCGGGTAGACGTATTGGTGGCAGAGGAGACAGATGTCCCCACCTGGGCGGCTGCAGTCTTCAGCATGCGAGTGGCCGGGTTGCTCACCTGGAGGGGGAGAAACAAGTGACGGGCGAGGTACAGAGAAAGGCCTGGCTGCCAGCCGAGGTGTCCATGGTGGGCCCACGGCTCCAGCCACGACATCCACCTTCCTTCCCCTCTTAGACTGAGGAACACCACGCCCTTAATGGACACAGCAAGCACTGAAACCCGGGGTGGGGGTGGGGGTGAAGGTGCAGCCAGAAGCCCCGGACCCCGAGGCTGCTGGCTCCCAAACGCCCAGAAGATGCTCACCATGACCGGAGAGGAGGCCACTTTCACAGTGGCTGGAAGGGTGGTAGTGCCAGGTGTCACAGCCACGGTCTTCACGATGGTGGTGCCCGCTGGGACACTCAGTACCGTGGGTGCTGAGGAAGGAGGAATCTTCTGGGTGGCAGCGGCTGCGGCTGCCAGTGCAGCCATCCCGCTCATCTGTGGACTGCTGCCGATCACCTGTGGCGGGGACAGGGCACAGGAGTCCACAGCAAGCACCGCCTTCCTCCCTGCTCTGTGGACCTTGCCAGACCCCACCAGGGGCTCAGCCCTGCTCCAGGGAGCCTCTGTCCTGCCGGCATCTCTCGGCTTTTCCTACTGCTATACCCTGTGCTTGGCCCCGAACACGGAGGTCTCCTACCACCCACCAGGCACTCAACCCCAGCAGCAGGAGTTGGCCGCGAGCTCTGGGGCTTTCTGAGACCAGAGTCAGGTACAGTACATTTCTCATGGGCCTGGGTCAAATCCAGCCAGTCGGATGCTCGCCTCAGGCTTTAAGACAAGAAGGCCCGTGCTTAAAACACCCGCAGGATCAGACGGTGGGTTCGGCCCTTTTGCGGAACTGACTTATTAACTCTTGCTCTGACCCTGCCAGAGAGGCCTCCTCATCAGCACCGCATGGAGGGAGAAGGTGCAGGAAGCATGGTACCAAAGCCAGGCGAGATCCGAACCCTGTGTCGGTACAGGAAGGTCTGCCCAGCCCAGCCCAGCCCAGCCCAGCCCAGCGACCGCTCCTCACCGTGCCCTGGGCACTCTGTGTCGGCACAACCATTCGCACACCAGCAGGCAGGGAGGTCACAGTGACAGGGGCTTTCCCAGCCTGGCTGGCAGGTCGCATGGTGACCAACGGAGTTCCTGTTGTAGCCTGAGGACCGGTCACTTTGAGAACAGCAGGGACACCTGATGAGTAAAGGGGTCAGCCGTCAGCCAGTCCCTGCCCACACACCATCCCCAGCCCCTCTGCCGAGTTTAGCACATGGACATGAACTGCTCCTTCTGACCTGCTGTGCTTTAAGCTGGCCTCCTCTCTGCGCCCTCGCGTGATCGCTCCCGTGGGCAGTCTGAGCTCCCCCCGCCACCCCATGTCCTCAGCATTGGGCCTGCGGTCTGTTCAGCAGCCCCAACCAGGCCCAGAACATCCGAGGCAGACCCCCTGGCTCACCTTGAGTCCTGGCCGCAGTGGGCACGGAAATGGAGCTGCCGGGCACCGTTGGCAAGACCTGGATGGTGGTGGTGGTTGGGGGTGCAGCGGCAGCCTGGGGCAGGAGCGTGATGCCTACTTGTGTCAGTGGCTGCACAGCAGGTGCGGCTGCTGCTGGGGCAGGGCTCTTGGGAGGGTTGGCAGGCACCGACGGGACTGGATTGGGTGTGGGGGAGGTGGCAGTAGCAGCCGTGGCAGGAATGTCGTATTTCTGGAGCTGCAGAAGGTAACTGTCGGCTGTTGTCACTGCCCCCCAGCTCACCTCCAGGGAGTTGGTGTTGGCTCGTACCAGCTGCACCCGGGCCGGGGATGGTGGCTTTTCTGTTAGAGAATGCAGCTGATGAGAAGGGGGGGAGGCTCCGGGGCGGGGACGGTGGAACGGTCCCTTACCTGTCTCCAGGTACCAGAGGTCCTTGCAGCAGACCTGGTTGTTCCAGGCCTTGCGGTAGCCATCACGCCCACTCCAGATGTACAGGCGGGTATTGATGGCAACTGCACAGTGGCCAGCTCGAGCTCGGGGAATGTTGTCCTCCAGTGTATCCATTAGGATGGTTTCCCAGGCCATGGTATCTAGGGGAGGGCAGATGATAGCAGTCAGCAGGGAAGGTCAAGGAAACCCACTGCCCCCAGGTATCCCTGTCCTTCTGTCGTCAGGGACAGAGAATTTAAGCCCGTAAGTTGTCAGGTTGTGAAGTTCAAAACAAAAAAACAAATGCCAACTTGGTATGGCAAAATGCACCATAAGAAATAAAAGTATAAGCCAGAAATGACAAACTAGAAAAACAACGCAAAACGCAAAGCCAGACGTTTGACTCCTTGGTATGTCAAATGATACAAGCCACAGAAAGAGGTGGGCCAAGGGAACACAGTCTACGGAAAACGTAGGAGGATCTTAGGAAACACACACATCGTCGCTCAGGAGAAAACAAATGTACACCGAAACTACAGGGCGCCTAGCAGCTTGGTTTCTGCACCCACCGCAGTGGGGCTCGAGGTGAGTGGGCGCAGGGGCCTGGCCCCCGGGACAAGCTTGGGAAGGGCAGCCTGCCTGCGTGGCGACGGCCGGTTTCGGAAACGCAGGTACCGCCTCTGCGGGGCGCGCGGCAGCATCTGACAGCAACTCTATTTCCACGTTTTTGCCCTCAGAATACACTCCCGCCCGGGTGGAAATGGTCCAAAGACTCACAGAACAGCATCTGTACAAGTTACAGCGCCACGACAGCAAGTCAACAGCACCAGGCCGCTGCTGGGCAAGGACACAAACGACCTCTGAGATACAGCAAAGGAAAGGGCCAGGTGTGGTGCTGTGCGTGCCAGGCAGCCACTGCTGCTGTGTGTAAAGGGACCTACGACCATGCTTGTTTATGACAATGAGCCCGCAGAGTGGACCAGAACCACCCACGCGGCTGCCTCTGAGGACAGGGACGGGGGCAGCGCTGCGCTGCACGTGCTTGTGTACTTCTGGACGTTGGACCACATGTATGAAGAGCCTATTCAAAGTGTTCACAGGAGCAGCACTCCAGAGCACTCTGCCCACTGAATACCTCTGGTGGATTCTAGAAAGAGCTGTGGGCCCAGCTTCACTCTCTGCACACCCCACAAACTCTCAGGGCTGAGGAGGGTCAGCCTCCTGCAGCCTCCCGCAGGCCACTCGGAGCCCGAGGAGGCCATACCCAGGTTGAGACAAGCCAGCGTGTTGGTACACTTCCACTCCTTCTCGTGTGTGGCCACTTTGACGTCATCCATGACGAGAGGCACCCAGCCACCAAACACGTACATTCTGGGAGGGGGGAGGGAAGAGTGGGAGAGGATTGTAGACGAGGTACCAAGCTAGAGGCCACCTCTGCTACCCCCGTTCTCGGGCTCAGTCCTCCGGCTCGCCCCAGAACGCACGAAGCCTTCTGACGTGGCCTTCTCCTGCTGGTGGCTCAGCCCTCACAAGAACTGTGTCACCTCTACCATCTGCAACCACCACTCAGCTCGTCTAAAGCTCACCTTCACGGCCATCATGCCCAGATTCCCTTTAGGACCTGGCATTCACAGACACCTAGTTGCTGGCGTAAAGGATCTAGAACGGTATGAAGCCCTCTGACGGGGCAGAGCCTCATGGGCCAGGAAGGGTCTCAGGCTGGGCTTGTGTGTGGCTCCCTCCACGCTTGCTTCTGTCTCTCGGTCCCCCAGGGTCACAACAGAAAAACAGGGCTGTGACCGCAAGCCCCACTGGAAAGCAGCACCCTTGGGGCCCAGGGCTGTCAGAACGAAATCGAATGAGGACCCTTTCGGGACGGCTCAGGCTCGGGGAATGGCAGTGCCAGGCTTGAGAAAAGTGCGCACAACGGCCACTCACTTATTTCCTATGGTCGTGGCCGAGTGAAGACTGCGGGGAAGAGGCGCCACACCGCTGAGACTGGGCTTGTTCCACGTCAGAGTCTCTGTGAAGAGACAGGTAGACAAAGAAGGGTTACCTGCGCTGGTCAGACCCAGGACCCTTCCCGGACCCGGGCAAGGCTCGGGAAAGTGGGTTCTGAACCGATGTGGGATTCGGCCGGCCTCCCCCAGCCCGCGGCAGGCCCTCTGAGCATTGCCCTGGTAGCCAGATTTCGGTGTTTCTCGGGTGGTTCTCACCCTCCTAGCAATATGCCTCTTCAGATGGGCCCTAAGTGCCTGCTCTGTGCCAGAGCTGCTGCCCATGCTGGAGCAAGAAGGCGAGCTGGCCCGAGCTCCCTGTGAAACTCCTCCATCCCACGCCACTCCAGGCTCCAGACCTTTCAGGAGTGGCACTGGGAATTTGTTTCACACGCAACTGCTTCTTTGGAGTTGCCGGCTCTGATCTGTGGGACAACACAGCCGCTGCTCTCCCCAGCCGGGCAGCCCTCCCGAGATCTGCACTTGGCAATCTCTTCCAAATGCTCCAGGTGCCGCCGCCCAGTTCCCAAGCAGCCCGAGGGCCTGCCGGTTTGACAACGGCCAGTCATCCCGCGGCCGCCAGACCAGGATGCACTGGCCACACAGCCTGACCGCCGGCAGGTCAAGGGGGACCGACGCCGCCCGGCCCGAGAGCGTTCTCCTCAGGAAGGGTCTCGCTCTTTCTGGTTCTCTCGTGAGCGGGCCGGCGCAGGGCA
>NW_007258461.1:200151-207389 GCF_000164805.1 Carlito syrichta | reverse complement strand
CTCGCGAGGAAGGAGCCGCCGGAAGCGCCCTAGGGCGAGCCCCGCTGCAGCGGCGGGCCGGGCCGCACGAGGCTGTGCGGCAGGGCCCTCTGGGCTGCGGCACACACAAAGCCGGGCATTATCCGACGGCCTCCACAGAGCAAGAGGGGGCGTCGACTTGGGACGACCTCCAAACAGAAAGCCTTGGCCACAGGCCTTGGAAAAGACCCATCAGGAAACCTGGAGGCAGTGGAGGCAGTGGAGGCCGAGAAGGAAAGCAACCAGCTCCAGGCTGGGTCTGAGGAGCAGGGCCCAACCCAAGGCAAAGCGGGCTTCCACCTCCAGGCCCAGCCCTCCTTCCGCAGGCTGCTCCCGGTCATTAGCGATTTCAGAGATGGAAAGCTCCGTCAAGGGCGTCAAGTGCCACTCTCATTTCACAACCCAGCCCAGATCCTTCGGGATTCCACAAAGCCCTGGTGGGAGTCTACGGAAAAGAGGACAAAACCTCACCTCGGAATGTTGTTCTTGGGGTCCTCGCTGTCGTTGGCCAGACCCCCAAACAGGTAGCACTTGTTACCCACAAGGGAGAAGCTGTGCCCGAGCCGAGGACATGGAGGAGGCCCGTTTTTGGGCGTCTTCGCTTTGAGTCTCTTCCACTCCCACCGGCTTGCCTGCAAAACCAAGGCTTGAAGTCTGAACCCTGGGATGAGAAGGCCACCACTGGGGGCCCAGGGCACCTTGTGGCATGGGGAGGAGATGGCACGGGGTGAGGTGAGCGCCACGTCAGAGAAGCAGGGCCTGGGTGCTTGGGCCCTGCCTGCTCTGAGGCGGCCAGTTCCGAGCGGCCGCGGCAGACTCGAGCACCCTCTCCACCTCCTCGCGCATCTCACCCCCCAGGCCACCACCGTGAGGTCGCCTGGGGCCGAGGCGGCAGGGTGAGGCAGCTCCCGGGGGCTCTCCACTCTGTTACCTGGAGCTCGTAGAGGTCATTGCTGTATTTCCCATACTCCACCATCCCACCAAACACCAGCAGGCGAGTCCCATCGCACACGAAGCCATAGGCTGCACACCCAGGAGGGATGTCCCCTCTCACGGCTGGGATGAACCACTGGTTGGTTGCTGAAGAACAAAAGAAAGCAGAAGTCAAAACACAGCCGGGTGCAGTGGCTCACGCCTGTCATCCCAGCGCTTTGGGAGGCGAGAGGACTGCCTGAGTCCCAGGGGTTGGAGACCAGCCTGGGCAACCTGATGAGACCTCGTCTCGACAATAAATCAAAAAACTAGCCGGGCGTGGTGGTGCGCACCTACAGTTCCAAGTACTTGGAAGGCTGAGGCGGAAGGATCGCCTGAGCCCAGCAGGTCCAGGCTGCGGTGGCCGTGCGCATGCCACTGCACTCCGGCCTGGGCGGCAAAGTGAGATTCCGATCCAAAGCCAAACAGAAGTCAAAACGCCTGGGAGCTCCCAGAACCAGAGCCCTCGTTCCTCTGATTCCCTAGACCCACTGGCCTTAGAACTTGGGTGGGAGGGGCGCCCCATCAACGCGGACCGCCCCCGTCAGGAAAGGCCCAGCCAACCAGGCCACCTTCCAAACCCCTCGACTTCAGATCGCCACCAAACAGCCTGTGCCCACCCGCTTCTCACCAAGGTCATGCTAACAAGCAGGAAGTCACTGACCAAGATAATTCACCAGCCTCTGGAATCCAGCCACCAACTTCCTTCCCCTACTGCTCAGTGGACCCTCAGAAATAAACTTCCACGCCTCAAACGGCCTCTTCGAGGCCCTGCACCCCTCATCCCGGGAGACCGTGTGGTCCCCTCAAGTCCCCCACCCCCCCGCATCAAGAGGTCCAGACAGCCAGAGCCCTCAGCAGCCCGGCGAGTGGCTGCAGGCTGGGGGTGCCTGTCTCTACTCTGACCCGTGGGCCTCGGCTCCGCTCACCGTCTCCTAGGTGATGGTCCACAGCTCTGTGGTAACATCAGCACCCCTCCCCCACCACCGCCACGCTATGCTACTCCAGAACATTCGCAAGCCAGAGGTGGCAGCCTCTGCAGAGCTTCAGTGACAGAAGCTTCTCAAAAAGCCTGTGGGGGTGGGGAGAGACCACCAAGAAAGAGGGCGAATCAGACCCCAAAATGGGCTGGCTTCCTCAAGACAGTGTGATCAGGCCTGTCCCTTGAACCAGCTCCCCTTCACACCTACGGTGCCAGAGCTTCCCCGAAAGCCTCCTCCTCTGAGGGGTTCTTCCTGTCATAAATTCTTTAAAGGTATATCCCACCGGATGCAGTGGCTCACGCCTGTAACTCCAGCACTTTGGGAGGTGGAAGCAAGAGGACTGCCTGAGCCCATGGGTTTGAGACCAGCCTGGGCAACATGGTGAGAGCTTGTCTCTACAATAAAAAAATAAAAAATCGAAATAAGATAAAAATAAAGAAATTAGCCGGGCGTGGTGGCGCATGCCTGTAGTTCCAGCTACTTGGAAGGCTGAAGCGGAAGGATCGCCTGAATTTGAGGTCGAGGCTGCGGTGGCCATGAAGCACGCCACTGCACTCCAGCCTGGGCAACAGAGTGACTCAAAAATAAAGAATAAGAATAAAAAAATAAAGGGATATCCCCCAGAGAATATGCCACACTCTCCCCCAAACCCCAAACTGCGGGCCAGATGCAAATCTGACACCATGCCCCCAGGTTGGTTTTGGACAGATCTGGGCGAGCAGAGGCCCTGGCTTTAAAGTGGTGGCTGGGTCAGGACCAGCACAGAGGGGCAAAGGCCTCTCCAGTCTGGAGAATGTACTGTTCTCCTTAGAGCTGACCATGAGGGTACGGGGTGGGGGGCTGGTTGGGGGGATTCCTGCAAGGGGGGAACTTGGGAGGCATCTATGGACCAGTCCCAGCTGCTCCCTGCTTCTCAACCTGGCTTTCCACCTTGCGACAGAATACAAAATATAGTCGATTTGGTGAGCACGCGTGTCGTGAGAGTACAGGAGGAGAGATCGTTTGTTTTCTCCTTATTCAGGCACATCCGGGAAAGTGGGCTGGCCACGGTCATGAGCACACCCACAGCACTGTGGATAACACAGTTCTAGTCGTTATACCCAGGGCGTAACGCAGCTGAGCCAGAGGCTGGCCAGCCGAGAGCACAGCCCGCCAAGCCCCCACACCCACTCCACAGGCTGTGGACAGGCTGGTGGGCTCCGCGGCCATGTAGCTGAGTCACCCGGATTCTGAGCACAAGCCTCCCAGGCCGTGTTCCTGTACACGCGCGCGCGCGCACACACACGCACACGCGCGCGCGCGCACACACGCACCCACGCACTAGCTCCTGGCTTGCCGCCTGTCTCACTTCTAGTGCAAAACCCAACCAAGAGAAGTAGGAGCTTCCGATGCTGGGGCAAGTCGACCTCGCACACCCTGGGAGAGCTGCCTCACGGTCCCTGGAAGCGCTCCACATGCCTTCCCAGGATAAAAGCAGAAAGAAGCCTCTGAGGTGGCCTCAGCCAACCTTCCTCGCAAATGAAGGAACAGGGCCCAGGAGGGGAAGTAACTTACCTGAGATCATCGGTTAGGGTTTGGACAAAGCTAAATGGTAGATGCAATCAGCCTGTGGCCTTCCCATCACACTCTGATCACTGGCCTAGCTGGCCAGGCTAGAAACCACCCGTGATGTCCCTGGGCTCCCCATCACCAGATCCTCTTTTGGACCCAAGAGGTGCTGATCTCATTCTAGAATATTCCATGCAAGCAGGGGCCCTCCCCACCCCATCGAGAGAAGTCTGCCAGGGCGTGCAGTTCCTGCTCTGAAGACAAATCAGCTTCTCTTCAGCCCACCCACGAGTCCCGGGCCCTTCTCCCGTCCCCCTCGATCATCTGGGCTGTATTCATGCAACCCAATCCTGGGCCCCTCATTCTGATGTGCTGCAGCTTGTCACTGCCCTGCAGGTTGGCTCTCCTCCTGCATGGGACAACCACCGCTCCACCACCCCTCTCCTTGGCAAGCCTGAAGTCTAACCTCCGCTGGCCCCGTCACCC
Organism: Carlito syrichta; assembly: GCF_000164805.1. NCBI lineage: Eukaryota > Metazoa > Chordata > Mammalia > Primates > Tarsiidae > Carlito > Carlito syrichta. The sequence continues at coordinate 203,382 of NW_007258461.1, read as the reverse complement.
CTTTCACTCTCTGCTGGCTCCATCTGTGGCTCTCCACCTAGAGACGCCCATGCAGTGGGGAAGACAGTCAGGGTCAGGGAATCACCTTTCTCTGTGTTCGATCTGCCACACTGGCATATTTCCTGTGTGGAAGCCACCAAGGCAGGAGGCACACAGGCTCATTCTCAAGCTCCCCATCTGGGAGGAAGGTTGTGCACCACCCCCCCCACCCCCACCCCCAATGATGGGACAAACACCCTGGAGAACTCGGCCCTTGGGAGCACAAAGCAGGGGCAGTGGGGGCGGGCAGGTGTGAACAGGGCTTCTCAGAAGAGGTGACATTTGAGCCGGGCCTTGAAGGGTGAACAGGATTTCCCGACAAATGAAACCAGCGGAAGTGACTGCAAGAGCCTAGTAAGAAGCGAGGAGGGCCTGGAATGGAGGGGGGACATATTTGATACCAGCTCGCCTCAGTGACAAATTAGATGCAAGGACAGAGCCAAAAGGAGGCATTTCAAAGGTGGCCTACAGCCTGTGAACTGCAGAGACAGGCGGCAGAACAGCCTCTGGGAAGGTCTGCCCTCCCTCACAATTCCACCACCAGCTGGCAGGGTGACCCTGGACCTGTCACTTCCCCTCTGGGACCCCAATTTCCTCATCCACAGAAACAAGGAAGTTCCACTAGGTATTTTCCAAGGGTCCTTCCAGCTCTAAGCGTCCACGGACACTAAAGACCCCCGGAGGCAAAACCAAGCCTCAGGCAAGTCCCTCACCCTGGCAGCACTCTGAGTCACCACTGGGAAATAAAATTCCCTAAGGACAAGGACAGTGGTTACCCTAAGACCTCCCAAAGGCCAGGCTCCTGTGGTGACTGCCGCTGAAGAGGGACACATGCTTGCTTTCTCCCACATTCATACCCACTCCGAGTGCACACACTCCACCTCCAGCCCCTCGCCGCCCCAGGACCGCAAAGCTAACCAAAACAGAGGCGCACCGCCCCAAGCCCTTATCTGAGCAACAGGAACGCTTCCAGCTCAGATGCCTCTCCGCAGGGGCAAGCCTCTTTGAAGACTGCCTGCAGAAGAGAAAGTGCGAGAGGCAGGGGCGCGGGCAGAATGTGCCCTGACCTCATTTAAGACAAAACAAAAGGAAACAGACAGGGGTCAGCTGAAGATGCAGCCGCGGGGCTGCAGCTGCCAGGCGCTCGAGCTGCCGCTGGCAAGACAGAGGCGACACCCAGGCCTGCCGGGGCTCCGTGGGCACCAGAGGAGGAGCCAAGCAGGCAGCCACCAAGGCTCAGCAGGTCCCCATCCCGTCAAAAGGATGGCTAAAGCTGGGCGAGGCCTGGAGCCAGGTCTGCTAGGTGCTCTCCCGAGAAGTGGCCTAAGGAATTGGTCATGACAGTTCCTGAACCGCTGCCCTGGAGGGTTCCAAGGCTTCGTTTTAGGCAGCCCTCTGGAAGGCTGACTACCGTCTGATACACAACCTGTCTTCGCAGACTGGTAATAAACTAGTGGTCAACTCATTTTAACCAATTGATGAATATGCAGAGGCCCCAGGAAGCCAAGGCGGTGACAGGCAGTGGACTTTGGAGCTGATTGTAATTAGGCCCCTGCCCTACTTTCTAAAATTGCATTTCCCTGCCAGGGAGCCTGCTCCAGGCCTCAGGAGAAGAAAGTCCGAGGAGTTGAAAAGGTGCTGCTCATGGCAACGGCGTCTCTAAAAACAGCCCTACCACTCAAGTTGTATCCCTGCCCCTTGGCCTCCGCTTACTGGGCTAATTCCTGCCACCACAGCTGCCGGGGCTGGTGCTGGCCTGGACACCGCCCGCCCGCTGCCCCCCCTCCCCCGCTGGGGGTGCTGGGAAAGGCCCTGCTTCCTGGAGGCAACAGGTGCCAAGAGACGAAAAGGGTCACCAGCAACCCACCGGCCCCTCCAACTCAACTGGTGAGGAAGCAGTCACCTACGAGGCACAGAGAAACCTGCACTCTGCCTTGGGAGATGGGGAGGGGAGCGCCTGACCAAGAAAGAGTCCAGCTCCAACCCTCCCACTCCCCAAACCAGCTTTGTCCCTCCCGGCAGCTCCACCCACTTCCCACCCACCCCCAGAGCAAAGAGCAACAGAGGCCAGTTAAAAGAGCCTGCACCTGCAACCTGATGCCCACCCACTGAGCGCTTGTCATCAGGACCCCCACGTGGGCCCTGCGAGAGGAGGGACACAAAGTGAGAGGAGGGGAGTGTGATGGCGAGGGGGAACGTTCTGGATGGAAGACAGGCCTCCCAGCTCTCCAAAGGCCACTTCCGACACGGGGACTTTCCCCAGCACCCAAAGAGCTGCCATGCTGCAGTCTTCCAGGCTTCCCCTGGAGCTCACACTGACCATGCTACTAGGCGTTCCAACGGCCAGTGGCTACCGCAGGGGAAGGATGTGACAGCTGTCACGGCAAACAGCTTTCTGCCCTCGAGACCAAGCAAGGCTACCAGGCAAGGACAAGACGTGGCTCCCCCGAGGGAGCAGGGAGGAAGGCTGGCCGGTGCATCAGCGATACCCAGAGCCAGGGCCTCCCTCCTCCCAAGTAACACAGGCTCGGGTCTGGGGGAGGAAGAAGAATGCACCGGACAACCTCCGGACAACCTCCTCGATCTCACCCAGCCTGCTGAGGGATAACGAATTCAACTTGCAAACTAGAAGGCACCAGATGAAAAAAAAAAGGCAATTTGAAAAGAAATACCGCAGAAGTAAAAGCCAAGAGGGGGAGGCAGCTCTGCCACCCGGCCTATGGGTCCCCGGCCTATGGGTCCCCGGCCTCCGGCACGACCCAGGTGGGATTAGGCAGTTCCCCCTGCCCCTTCAGAGCGCTCCCCTCCCTTTTCTAGAGACAGACAACTACTCTGTAATCTAGAAATTGTCATTTCTCCGGAATGGGCACTGGAGAGGAAGAAGAGCTGAGCAGGCGCAGGAGGGAGAAAGGAGGGGACTCTGCCTGCGCCAAGGGGACACATCCGCCCGCCCCAGCCCCAGCCCGCTGGGTAACGGTGTATGTCTGAAGTCACCACCGCGGGCGACACCCCCTTCCCCCTCAGCAACCCGGCTAGAGGGTTGCTATCAACGAACGAACGAAAAGCAACCCTGCAACCCTTGAGTCCAGGGGTTCAAGAACAGGGGAAGATCCGCACAAAAAAGCACAGAAGCCTGGCAAAGGGGAGGGGAAGGCAGATCTGTGAAGAGGGAAAGGGAGGAGGAGGGGGAGG
>NW_007258461.1:198520-199739 GCF_000164805.1 Carlito syrichta | reverse complement strand
CCGCTGGCGAGTTGGCGGGCGGCATGGCCGAAGCCATGGCTCCGGGAAAGGGGGCGGGGGGAAGAAGTCAACAGGCGGGAAGGGAGCCCCTCTATTCCTCTCACACACACCCCCTTTCGTCTAAGGCTGCTCTCTCGCAGAAGCGGTTCCTCACACAGCGGTGGACGACTCCATGGAGGCCGCCATCTTAACTACCCTCCTTTCCCTTAGCTCTTCCCCGCCTTCTCGCCCACCTCGCCCCCTCAAGAGCCTCCTGAAACCGTCGAGCGCCTGAGCTCGAGAAGCTGGAGGCCGCCGAGTCCCGCCGCCCTGACTACTCGCCTGGGCGCTCCCGCCTACAAGCTCGGGCGGGAGGCCCTGGGAGCCGCCATCTTGAGCCGCCTCTCTCTCCTCCCTTCCTCAGTCGTAGCCCTCCCCCGCCGGAAATGGCGGAGCCCCGGCCCGGTTCCCACACCCCCAAGTCCCCAGCACTGGCCGGCTTCCGGGGCGGGTGGAAAGGAGCCACAAGCGCCGCGGTCGTCCCAGCCCCGCCGGCGCTCAGACCACAATTGTGGGAGCCGCCATCTTGAAGCCGTCCCGCTTCCCCGCCCAGCGCTTAGTGCAGCCGCCGCTCCCGAAACAGCCTCGACAATCCTAGGGAATGGCGGCTCACCGGAGGCCGGTGGAACCAGCTTGAACTCTCGGGGTCTGCTTGGGGGCTTGCGCCGTACGGCTCGTGAGGTCTCGCGCCTCTCCCCTTAGTCCGCCTCAGCTGCTCAGGCTGCGCCTACCGCCCTGGGAGCCGCCATCTTGAGACGAGCTCCCCCTTCCTCCCTATTCTCTTCCTTCTGGGTCAGTTCTTCCACTGCAAACGAAACGCAAGGCAGTGTCCGATCCTCGCTTTTCTCCTTATGACTCCTTCCCACAGGAGCCGCTCCAAAGAGCCAGAGTTAGGCCCCGAAGTGGCGGCTGTACGGCAGGAGGAGCGGTAACGGCAGGGCGCTCATGCCTCCTCCCTGGGAGCCGCCATCTTGTGTGAAGAAGTAACAACTAAACATGGCGGCGGCGGCGGTCGGGCGAGGGGGTGGAGTCGGGTTACGTCACCGCTTTCCGCCCCCCTATCCCCCCGCCCTCGCACCGTTTCGCTTCTGGGCCCAAGCCTCTTAAAGGACCCCTGCGCAGCCTCGAGGCGGGGATGGCAGCCGGCGTCGCCGGGCGCTCGGCTAGAGCTCGAGCCGTG
>NW_007258461.1:194598-197728 GCF_000164805.1 Carlito syrichta | reverse complement strand
GGGAGAGTCCCGCGTCACCTCGCGTCACCCCACCCCGCCTGCTTCCCAGGGCCCGCGCCCCGCCCCGCGCGCAGGCGCACGGCCGCTTTTCGGGTCCGCCCTTTTTCGAGATTTGAATTTCCCCCAGCCAAGCGAGGCAGGCAAAATACCCGTATGGTGATCGCTGGCCTTTTCGCGCCAATACTGCAAGTTCTCGCTACAACCCAGAGGTGGGTACTGGCGTCGCCCTCAGGTTCCAAATCTCCCAGGAGGCCGGCTTGGCGCTGCAGCCTCATCCTCACTGCCGCACGCAGGCTGTAGAGCAAGGGTCCCAAGCTGGTGTCCGGGAGCTTGGAGCAAAAACTTGATTTCTCCACTTTAGCTCATCTTTATTTCATTTCTATTTTCACTAATCTCTGGCTGAAATTTGGCATTTCCCATAGGCAGCAGAGCACTAACAATATCGGTGACTGTCACCAATGGACATGGACAGATCATTTCAGATCGTCTAACTTTTGTTGTAAGTGTCCACAGGGTCTCCCGGCAGGCTGAATACTTCCTTTGAAGTTTCCTGCTGGTAGCTCTTGTCACTTAATGTGTTGGCGAAGAAGCACATATATTACTATGTCACACATTTTCAAAAACATTTTTAAAGCCATCTTTTCACATATTAGGGTTATTTACTTCATGCAGGTGGAAGTATCCATGAGACAAAGGCCAAAGAGGCCTGTGCACCAAATGCCCTGTGTGACCTTGGCTAGTCACCTCACCTCTTAGTCCCTCCACTGTAGGGAAAGAAAGACGAGCAGCTGGTTTCCTAGGGCCTTCCCTGAATTCACTATTTCTCTTCCAGCAATTCAGGAACCACTGTTGTTGCCCTGGGCTGCGTGGGCATCCAGGTGACCCAGGTTGGCCTCACCTGCCTGGGGCGTCCTGCATTATGTCTCCTAATCTGCAGCAAAGCAACAAGGAAGGTCATAGGGAGACACGAGTCATCATAAACGCTACAAGCCTGAAGGTGATCGTGGTTCCTGCTTAAACACATTATGGGCCCAGGAAGCAGGGACTAAGGAGCACGTATTATATATACTAAGCCCATTGGCCAGGAGATTGTCACACTTGACAGGACTTCCCCAAAAGACTCCAGACCCAAGGGTCGATGCCATTGGGCCATTGGCCTTTCTGTGCCAGCTGCCGGGAGAAGCTTTGAGTGTCACATAATAAGTATCATGGCAATTCGGGGGTATGCAGGAGCTAGGCCTTAAAGTGAGTAGCCAGCCTGGTTTTTCTGACTTGGACAAGTAAGTGATTGCATTGTCACTTCCAGCCTGTGCTCTGGTTCAGGTAGACTCTGCCCTGCAGCCAGAAAGAAGAGTTGCTTTCCACGCCCTTCCTGGACGTCCTCCACCACCAAGGTGACAGTGTGACTCCTGTCCCAAGCTCTCCACCCCACTTGCTGGTCAGGCTGGCCCGGCCGGCGTGGGGCCTCGCTGGGTGCAGGGAAGGACACCAGGCGGAGCCTCGGTTGTTGTCCCAGCTGGAGTCAGGAACTGAATGGGGGCGTGCCTGAGAGGAATGACAACAGAGCTGACTACGTCAGCAGGCCAAGGTAGTGCAGGTGCAGGGGGCACGGGGCTTCCGGGACTAGAGTCTCATTCTGGCTAGAGGATGGGGGCTGGGCCTGGGGAGCTCGTGGAGGTAGGCGGGGATGGCAGCTGAAGTCGGCCAAGAGGTTGGGACGTGACTGTGCCAGAGTGGGGAGCCAGCCACTGAAGGGGTAAGCAGGGGCGGGCGTGAGCCCATTCAGAGCTGCTTGACAGAGAAGCTGGACTGCTGTGGGCAGACCCAGGGAAAGGCAGAGTCAGCCGCCCACATGCTGGACCTGGTGGTCCTCCCTGGCAATGGACCCCCAAAGCAAGACCTGCAAGGCAAGGCAGCCCAGCATGACGCCCAGCAGCCCCGTCTCAAGGACACGGGTGGGCCCCAGACCTGTCAGAAATGAAATAGCAAATAGGACTGTGAAAGGTTAGGAACAGAGAGCAAAGGTGCTGGTTTTGTGCTTTCATGTAATGTAATTGAAATTGAGCAGGGGCTGGGCATGGTGGCTCATGCCTGTAATCCCAAGCACTTTGAGAGGCTGAGGAGGGAGGATCGCTTGAACCCAGGAGTTCGGAACCAGCCTGGGCAACATAGCGAGACCGCTTCTCTACAAAACAGTCAAAAAATTAGCCGAGCATGGTGGCACGCACATGTAGTCCCGGCAACCTGAGTGGCTGAGGCAGTAGGATTGCCTGAGCCCAGGAGATAGAGGCTGCAGTGAGCTGTGATCGTGCTACTGCACTTTAGCCTGGGCGACAGAGTGAGACCCTGCCTCGAAAACGAAACTGACCTCAAAAATAAACAGTGTTTAGGCGGGCGAAGTGGCTCATGCCTGTAATCCCAGCACTTTGAGAGGCAGAGGTAAGAGGATTGCCTGAGTCCAGGGTTTCAAGACCAGCCTGAGCAAATTAGTAAGACTTCGTCTCTAAAATAAATCAAAAAATTAACTGGGCGTGGTGGTGCATGCCTGTAGTCCCAGCTACTTGGAAGGCAGAGGTAGAAGGATCACCTGAATCAACCTCCTCAACCTGAGGAGGTTGAGGCTGTGGTGGCTGTGAGCATGCCAGTACGCTCCAGCCTGGGTGACAGAGTGAGACTCCGGCTCCAAAAAATAGATAAATAGAAATAATAATAAAAAGCAGTGCTTGTCAGATGAATAGCTTGCAAATACTTTCTCTCATTCAATAGCTTGTCTCCTCACTGTTGATTAATTTTGCTGGGCAGAAGCTTTTTAGGTTAACATAGTTTTATTTGTCTATCTTACTTTATTTATTTTTTATGTATTTATTTATTTTTGAGTCAGAGTTTCACTCTGTTGCCCAGACTGGAGGGCAGTGGCACGCACACAGCCACCGCAGCCTCATCTTGCTGGGCCCCAGCGATCCTTCTGCCTCAACCTTCCAAGTACCGGGGACTACAGACACATGCCACCATGCCTGGCTAATTTTTTTGATTTATGGTAGAGATGAGGTCTCGCCAAGTTGCCCAGGTGAGTCTCAAACCCATGGGCTCAGGCAGTCCTCTCACCTCAGCCTCCCAAAGTGCTGGGATT
>NW_007258461.1:192964-194177 GCF_000164805.1 Carlito syrichta | reverse complement strand
AGAGACAGGGTCTCACTATGTCAAGGCTGTGGTGGCCGTGATTGCGCCACTGCACTCCAGCGTGGGCGACAGAAGTGAGACCCCGACTCAAAAAAAGAAGGAAGTCCTGCCATTCGTGGCAACATGGAGGAGGAGGCTGGAGGGCGTTATGTCAAGCAAAATAAGTCAGACAGACAAATATTGTGTGGTCTCTGGCGTGTGCAGAAGCTAAAAGAAATTGAGCTCCTGGGGGCAGAGAGTGGACGTGTAGGTAGAGGCTGAGGAGGCCAGGGAAGTTGAGGCTGAGAAGAGGCGGTGACGCTGACCGAGTCCTAGCCAGGTGGGCAGAATGAGTTCTGGTGTCTGCAGCACCGTGGAGTGATTACGGTCAACTGTAATTATGGAGTTACACATCTTTTCAGGAAGCTAGAAGAGAAGATTTTGAGTGCTCCTAACAAAACGTTTGGGGTGATAAATGCTGTGACTTTGTGCTTTAATGTAATTCAGTTCAAATTGAGGCTGGGCTCGGTGGCTCAGCCTGTAATCCCAGCACTTTGGGAGGCCAAGGTGAGTGGATTGCCTGAGCCCACAGGGTCAGACCCATCCAGGCAACTGGGTGAGACCTCGTCTCTACAATAAACTAAAAATTAGCCATGCGTGGTAGCGCACGCCTATAGTCCCGGCTACTTGGAAGGCTGAGGCAGAAGGATCACGGAGCCCAGCAGGTCGAGGCTGTGGTGGCCGGGAGCGTGCCACTGCACTCTAGTCTGGACGACAGAGTGAGACTCCAACTCAAAAAAGAAAAGAAATCGAGCAGGGCTTCACCGGACACTGGATCGCATTGCCCTGGTGTGATCATTATACACTGTATACACATATCAAAATATCCTTCCATATCTCATTAAAAATAGCAAAATAAACAGCATTAGCCAGGCAAGGTGATTCACGCCTGTAATCCCAGCATTTGGGGAGGTGGGGGCGAGAGGATTGCCTGAGCTCATGGGTTCTAGACCAGCCTAGGCAACATGATGAGACTTTGTCTCTACAATAAGTCAAAAAATCAGCTGGGCATGGTGGTGCACGCCTGTGGTTCCAGCTACTTGGAAGGCTGAGGCGGAAGGATTGTCTTAGCCCAGCAGGTTGAGGCTGAGGTGGCCGTAAGTGTGCTACTGCACTCCAGCCTGGGTGACAGAGTGAGACTCCAACTCAAAAAAAAAAAAAAAAAGAAAAGAAA
>NW_007258461.1:185600-192944 GCF_000164805.1 Carlito syrichta | reverse complement strand
ATCTGTAGTTCCAGCTACTTGGAAGACTGAGGAGGAGGGATCACTTGAGCCCAGCAGGTCGAGGTTTGCAGGGGCCGTGAGCATGCCACTGCAACTCCTCCAGCCTGGGCGACAAGAGTGAGACTCCAACTCAAAAAAAAAAAAAAAAAGGGTGAAAAATCATAAGTTGAACCATTGTCAGTCGGGGATCGTATGTATAAGAACCAGTTAAAGCCAGGCTTGGTGGCTCAGCCTGTAATCCCGCGCTTTGGGAGACTTAGGTGAGTGGATTGCCTGAGCCTGCGGGTTCGAGACCCGCCTGGGCAACTTGGCGAGACCTCATCTCTACAATAAATCAAAAATCAGCCGGGCGTGGTAGTGCGCGCCTGTAATTCCGGCTACTCGGAAGGCTGAGGCGGAAGGATCGCCGGAGCCCAGCAGGTCGAGGCTGCGGTGGCCGGGAGTGGCCAGTACACTCCAGCCTGGGTGACAGAGTGAGACTCCAACTCAAAAAAAAAAAAAAGAACCAGTTAAATCCACACAAGGGAAGGTACTGGTAGCATCCCATTTTACAGGTGAGCAGACTGAGGCCCAGAACAGTTAAGACTCAAGGTCGCACAGGAAGTGGAAGAGCTGAGGGTTGACGCAGATGGTCTGGCATCAGACCTCCTGGAACTTGAAGCCCACCGTTCTCTCCCCTGAGTCTGCTGCCTGCTGCCCTCTTAGCTGTGAATCATTTTCAGACCATCAAAACGCTCCTCCCTTCGGTTTTAATCCATTTCTTGGCTCCTGGGCTAACACCCCACAGCTGGCCCCAAAGCAGTAGCCAGCAATCATTAAGCTGTCTCTGGTTCTGTGACTGCAGGAAATCGAAGGTTCTATGATGGGCGAGGAAGGAAGGTGATTTGAAGCTCAGCAGTTCGGGGCAGGGCAGGAGGACAAGCCCGGAAGGCAAAGGGCTAATGCTCCCTCCTCCCCTGCTGCTCCCTCCTCCCCAGCACCACGGTGTCCTTTGCCTCAGAGGCCAGAACTCGGACCCCATCTAATGGCCTCCAGTTTGACTGGGTGTTTGGTTAAAAGGGCTTTGGGGCTGGCCTGGAAGTTTCCACATGTATCATACCACTGAGATGGGAAAGCCCATTCTGAGTTGTAACGACAGACCTAGGAAGGGTTTAAGTCCCCCAATGCAGTGGCTTTGAGGGAACTAGGACAATGGGCAGGATTTTTATAGTACGCAGATGAAAGACAGCAGCATAGGTACCAGGAGAGAGAGGCAATGGGGATTCTAGAGGCTTCTGGAAGCACAAGTGAGGAGGTGAACATGCCGTGGGGATTGGCTCACTGTTGTGTGCTCTTTTCTGATGGAAACTGCTGGTGGATCCTGGGGCTGAGAGCCAGGAAGATGGAGGCTCTTTTTTGGATGGTTTGTTTTCTAACCACCCTCTTTTGTAACCACAAAGGAAAAAGGCAGAACGTTCCTCCGCGCGTGCCAGCCAATCAGCAGGACTCCTGCCTTCCTCCGGGGCAAGGTCGCGGCATCTGCATCGGAAATCACGGGGACTTCTTCCTGCTGGCTCAGCTGGGAGGCCAGGGAGTGTTTTGCAAAAGCTGTCCGTCTGAATTCTGAAATAACGGCGAAGGCTGACGCTTTGAAGCGCTCTGCCCAGATGAAGCCAGAGTCGAGGCAGGCCCTGTGCCACGTGGCAGTGGCTGGCTGCCTCTGCGTTGCCACCGTCTACTCGGGCGTGTTCGACGGCGTCTTCGTGGAGGTGGGCCATGAGCACTATGCGGAAGTGCCTGTGGCCAGCCTCCCTGCCGCCCTGGCCATGCCCTTCAACTCGCTGGTGAACTTGGCCTACGTGCTGCTGGGTGTGTACTGGCTGCGGAGGGACGCCGGTGACGCGGGACGCTCCGTGGGGCAGCGGCGGGCTGGCTACCTGAAGGACGTGTTTGCCGCCATGGCCCTGCTCTACGGCCCCGTGCAGTGGCTGCGCATCTGGACGCAGGCGCGGCCTGCCGCTGTGCTGGACCAGTGGCTCACGTTGCCCATTTTCGCGTGGCCGGTGGCCTGGTGCCTCTGCCTGGATGGGGGCTGGAGGCCCTGCCGGCTCCTCGTCATCGAGGGCCTCTCCCTGTCCAGCTACGGCCTGGCTCTGCTGCATGCCCAGGGCTTTGAGGTTGCGCTGGGGGTTCACGTGGCAGCTGCCGTGGGCCAGGCCCTCCGCACCCACAGGCAGTCTGGCAGTGCCTCCTCGGCCACCTACTTAGCCCTGGGAGTGCTCTCCTGCCTGGGCTTTGTGGTCCTCAAGCTGTGTGACCACCACCTTGCACGCTGGCGTCTCTTCCAGCGCCTCACTGGCCACTTCTGGTCCAAGGTCTGCGACGTGCTCCAGTTCCACTTCGCGTTCTTGTTCCTGACGGATGTAACCACTCGCCGGAGAGTCCCTCCTGCGGGGAAGATGCGTTAGTGTGGAAAAAGCTGCCTAATACCTGGGACTCCCAGTCTCTCAACAGTGTTAGGCGTCCTGGGTGTGACAGTATAGGATGGGCACAGAGACTGGCCTTCCCGTAGAAGTCGCAGGTGTCACGTTGAGGGGAGAAGTGCTATGATTTCTGCAACTCACTGTCAAAGACGTGAAGCTGAGATCTGGGTGAAGGGGATGTGGGTGCCTGTCATACCCTGTGTGTCACTTTTCTGTAGCTGGAAATGTTTCAAAATAAAGCACTGGGGAATGGAAACGACCCCAAGAAATCTGTCTTGCTTGCGACTGGAGCGAGAGTGGTTGTCTGCAGTATCTTTGGGGTGGCAGCAGCCAAGCAGGCCAGTTAGCCAGGCTACCACTGAGTGTCCCCAAGGGTGACTGGATTCAGGGAGACTGAGCCACAGTAAACACATGCCTAGCAGACTGATGGGGAAATCACTTAACTCCCTGTGACATCTGCAACTGTAGGCAGGTCACATGAAAGCCATGTCACCAGCTGGGCACAGTGGCTCACGCCTGTCATCCCAGCACTTTGGGAGGCGGAGGGGAGAGGATTGCCTGAGCCCGTGGGTTCATGACCAGCCTGGGCAACTGGGCGAGACGAGATCTCATCTCTACAATACATCAAAAAATCAGCAGGGCGTGGTGGCGCGTGCCTTAGTTCCAGCTACTTGGAAGGCTGAGGTGGAAGGATCACCTGAGCCCAGCAGTTTGAGGCTGCGGTGGCTGTGAGCGTGCCCCCGCGCTCAGTCTGGGTGACAGAGTGAGACTCCAACTCAAAAAAATAAAAGAAAGCCATGTCATCTCAGATCTTTGTGAACCCAGGCAGGTTGCTTCTAGATGAAGAAGCACACACGTGGGAAAGCTGAGCTCTCAACAGAAGGTTGCTCAGTGGGTCCTGCCCTCAGAGCCGGTGTGTGGCTTAGACCCCAGTGGCTGGGGTTACTGACGGGTCACTGGGGAGACCCAGAGCATGACCTGAGCAACTGTCACATGCCTGTCACCCAGGTCCTGTCAGCCATGATCTGATGGCGTCTCCACCCATCAGCGTGCTCCTTGGGTAGATGACGGCTCTGGGCACAGGCCGCTGGTTATGGGTCAGGGCGCCAGGGCCACGGAGGCGGCAAGGACTCTGCCTTTGGACCCCTCTGCAGCCCCCTGAAGACCACGCCCCTCTGTGCAGTCCTGCCCCTGCTTGCTAGCAGTTGCCTAGAGGCCTCCCCAGCTTCCTCCAGAAGACATCTTCTCTCTCCAGGGGCCTTCTGAGGAGAGCTGCCGTCAGCCACTTGCTTAACCCAGGTTCTCTCCAGGGCCAGACTCCAGAGGTCCTGTCCCTGTAGCCTCGAGTGCCGAGTAGGGTCACTGGTTTCGGCTTTCCTCATCCACTGGTACACAACACTCTGGGCCCACCTGAGTGGCCATCGCACACTAAATGGCTAAGAGGGTGGATCAGCCAGTGGATGAGGAAAGCCGAATGGCTAAGTGGGTGGATCAGCCAGTGGAGAGAGGGTGCCCCGTCCCTGCCAGTTGGAATCTCTGGAAGGGCTGCCCATGTGCACCTACTTAGTGCCCCCACGGGCGGCATTTGGAGCATGGCTATGATGTCTGAAATGCTTTTGCAACTGGGTACCTAGGCAGGACGTTCTGTCCTGGTGGAGCACGTCTCCAGTGGGTTACAGGCTGGTGGGTCTCAACCAAACCCACGCTTGAAGACCTCTCTTGAAACTACCAGGTAAAGGCCTGGGGCACATGATGGGGCCTGAGCCAGAGCTTGGGGCCACAGGCAGGGCACACCCGTGGGTGGAGGGGGAGCCGGGTTGCAGTTGCTGGAGAAGTGGCTTTGTTCCATTTGAAGTCTTGAAGGCCCCATGTGCCCTAGAAGAGAAACAGGGCTGTGGGCACCCCAAAGAGGCCAGGGGGAGGGCGAGGAGAGGGCAGCCTTCCTTGGGGGCTCAGAGAAGGGAATGGGGGGAGGCTTTCCAGCGAGTGGCCGACTGATCCCCTCTTGTGAGTTCTCTGTGCATTCCTGCATTGACAGAGAATTGTCAGGACCTGTTCATTGTCCACCTTTGAGCTGGAAGCACCAACAGCTATTTTACTTCTTTTTTTTTTTTTTTTAGTAGGAGTCTCTGCTGCCCGGGCTAGAGTGCGGTGGCACGCTTATGGCCACCACACACTGCAGCCTCGACCTGCTGGGCTCAGGTGATCCTTCCGAGTAGCTGCGGCCACAGGCATGCACCACCACGCTCAGCTACTTTTTTGGATTGATTGTAGAGATGAGGTCTCGCCAAGTTGCCCAGGCTGGTCTCGAATCCCTGGACTCAGGCAATCCTCTCTCCTCCACCTCCTTTAAAGTGCTGAGATGACAGGTGTGAGCCACTACACCTGGCAGTTTATTTCATTTCTACCAATACCTATGTGATAACCCTGGGAGCCTTCTGGCCCTCATTCATTCCTGTGTCAGGCAGGGTTCCCACAGGAAACAGGTGGCACGCCCAGATTGGGGCGATTCAGGACAGTTTCGTGGAGAGCTACACACACCACCATGGCTTGGGGGGAGCAGAGGAACCACAGGGGCCTGGGGAGACCCTGGGAGAGCGGGCCCCACTCTCCCGCCGGGGCCCCTTCCAGACTTGCCAGATGTTATGTAGGAAGAGAATAAGTCTCAGATGTTACACGAGACGAGACGTGCTTAGACGAAAAAGTATTCACTGATTACCTGAAAGACAGCTTGACCTGGGTGTCCTGTACTTTTCTTTGCTACGTCGAGCCAACCCAGCTGAAGCTCAGAACCTGTGTGGGCCCCAGCAGCTGCACCAAGAAGGCAGCCGGCTGGCCATGGTCTGGAACCTTCTCTCCCCAGGCCCTTTTTTTGACCAGCGTTTCTTGACGTGTGGCCAGCTGGCGTCAGTCACGCAGCTTCCTACGTGCCTGCCCGCCCAGACAATCCTCACTTCTGGGGCTGGGTCCTCAGGACGCCTCAGCCCCAGCCTGGGCCCGCGGATGCCAGGGACTCTGAGATGCCAGAGGGGGCCAGTCATGGCTGCGCCGCCCCCTGGCTCCGCTCGGGCCGGCGCTCTGGTCTGGTGCAGCCTTGTAGGCCCTGCTGCCCTGCACAGCTGGAGAGCCGGGGTTGCCAGATGGGGCCTCCCACCTCTGACCTAACGGCTAGAAGTTGCGAGGCTGGGAGGGCTCTGAGACGCCATCTGTGCAGCCCCCTCATTTCACAGATAAAGAAACTGAAACTCGGGAAGTCGGGCTCAGCTGTCAGTTACAACACGGAGGGTCAGAAACTGGGCGTCGCCCTCCCCGGCCCAAGCGGGCTCAGCTAAGCTGCTGCCTGGCCGAAGTGGCTGTTCTGTTCTTTCTGCTCTTACCGTGGAGACACGGCGTGCCCACGGGAGGGAAGCCAAACGAGCACTGCTGAAACGTGTAGAGAAGCGTGTCAGCGTGGCCCGTGGCCTCCTGAGGGGACGGCCCGGATTTGGTGACCCGCTGCCCTCGCATGTCTCTCCATGCAGTCATCCGCACACAGTGGCGTGTGGATTTCGCAGCACGTGTGCCTGCTACTCGAGTGGCTCGCGTCTGTCGTCAGTGCCTCCCCTACCCGGGTCTCTGTCAACAGCCCACACTTGTCCCCGTGGCCTTCAGTCATATGAAACATACAGGGGTCTGTTATCACTGCCCTTTTTTTTTGAGTCGGAGTCTCACTCCGTCGCCCAGACCGGAGTGCAGTGGCCACTCCCGGCCGCCTCAGCCTCGACCTGCTGGGCTCCTGCGATCCTTCTGCCTCCGCCTTCCGAGTAGCCGGAACTACAGGCGCACGCTACCACGCCTGGCTATTTTTGATTTATAGTGGAGATGAGGTCTCGCCAAGTTGCCCAGGCGGGTCTCGAACCCGGGCTCAGGCAATCCGCTCACCTCGGCCTCCCAAAGCACTAGGATTACAGGCTGAGCCACCGAGCCCGGCCAATTTTTTTTATTTATTGTGGAGACGAGGTCTCACCATGTTGCCCAGGCTGGTCTCGAACCCATGGGTTCAGGCAATCCTCTTGCCTCCACCTCCCGAAATGCTGGAATTACAGGCATGAGCCACCACACCCAGTCCATCGCTGCTCTTTTAAAATAAGGCCCTGGGCCCCACACTACTATGCATTTGCTTCTCCAGGTCCCTTTGGCCTTAGTGACTTCCCGAGCCCTGCTGGGAACCCCACATGTTGGCCTCCGCGTCCCCGGGGCGGGGTCTTCTCTGGAGTGGAATTGTAGGACTGAAGGGAACTTGTTTTCCCCAGTGACGCTGTGATTCACAGCTCTGCCAGCAGCGGCAGAAGCTTCTCCTGGCCCTGCCACCAAACGAGTGTGCCAGTCTGTTGGAAGCGAAGCTGAGATGTCATCGTGACCTTAGCTCAGCTCCCTCCTCCTCAGCCCACTCTCTCCCCATCCCCCGCGTTCCCATCTTTCTGTCTCTCTGTCACACACACACACACACACACACACACACACACACACACACACACACACAACTAGTGTGCGTTTCTTGCAAATTTGGATTTGTTCTTCTGTAAATTGCTTGTTTAAATCCTTTCTCCATGTTAGGGCTGTCTTCTTCCTCTCAATTTGCAGAAGCTTTTTAAAAAATATGATAGTTGGCCTGGCTTGGTGGTTCAGCCTGTCATCCCAGCACTTTGGGAGGCCGAGGCGGGTGGATTGCCTGAGCCCATGGGTTTGAGACCCACCCGGGCAACTTGGTGAGACCTCGTCTCTACAATAAATAAAAAATTAGAGCCGGGCTCGGTGGCTCAGCCTGTAATCCCGCGCCTTTGGGAGGCTGAGGTGAGTGAATTGCCTGAGCCCGCGGGGTCGAGACCCGCCTGGGCAGCAA
>NW_007258461.1:182246-185580 GCF_000164805.1 Carlito syrichta | reverse complement strand
GACCTCATCTCTACAATAAATCAAAAAATCAGCTGGGCCAGGTAGCGCGCGCCTGTAATTCCGGCTACTCGGAAGGCTGAGGCGGAAGGATCGCCGGAGCCCAGCAGGTCGAGGCTGCGGTGGCTGGGAGCGGCTACTGCACTCCAGTCTGGGCGACAGAGTGAGACTCCAACTCAAAAAAATAAAAAATAAATAAATACATAAATAAAAAATATGATAGATATTAACCCAACATAGATATCAGCCCTTCACACAGATGACAAAAGTGTTTTCTTAATCTATTGTTTGTATTTTGACAAAATGGTTGAAGATTTATGTGGTCACATATGTATTTTTCTTTTTCTTTGTCTTTATTTATTTTTTTGAGTCAGAGTCTCACTCTGTCGCCCAGGCTGGAGTGCAGTGGCACACTCACAGCCACCACAACCTCAACTAGCTGGGCTTAGGCGATCCTTCCACCTCAGCCTTCCAAGTAGCTGGAACCACAGGCGTGAGCCACCGCGCCCAGCTAATTTTTTCTTTTTTTGATTCATTGTAGACACAAGGTCTCACCAAGTTGCCCAAGCTGATCTCGAACCCCTGGACTCACAATCCTCTCACCTCTGTCTCCCAAAGTGCTGGGATTACAGGCATGAGCCACCACGCCTGGCCATATATGTATTTCTCTTCAAAGCTTTTGCAGTTCTGGGCTTGCTGGAAACATTTCCCAGCACCTAGGTTACACTTGTCTACACATCGGCTAACTTTGTTGGATCTTAAAATTTCCTATAGCCACTTCAGATCTTTTTCAATATAAAGTTATTATAGGTTGGGTGTGATGACTCACGCCTGTAATCCCAACACTTAGAGAGGCTGAGGCCAGAGGATTGCTTGAGCCCAGGAGTCTAAGACCAGCCGGGGCAACAAAGTGAGACCTTGTCTCTTATGAGTGAAAATGAACTAAAGCAAACAAACAAACAAAAATTTAAATAACTGTCAATAAATCATGATTAAGTAGTTCAAGTGGGTATTGGTAAATAAAGCATGCCACTGCCATCTTGTTCACGTGACAGTCAGCTGGTGCACTTGGTGAGCCTGTGAGAGGGAGGGGAGGAAAGCCAGCACCCCGGGCAAGGTGTCGCCCTGCATCCTGGGGACAAAGGAGCGCTTGTCCCAGGCACACCCAGCAAGTAGAGCCTTCTCCTTCCCACAGTGAGGGACTCCATGAGTAAGCTCTTCTTCCCCTTCCCGGGGGAGGCTTTGGGGACCTGGGTTTATCTGGTCCGGTCTGTTTTGTCCTCTCTGACTTCGTCCTCGGGGCTGCGTCTCTGCCCAGAGACCAGGTGGCTGGAGGGCACTGCCAGGGCCAGGCCTCGGTGGTCCCGCGATGGCGCGTGCAGCCCTTCGGACCTCTGCACGTCGTCCTGGGCGCCCCTCCCGTCGTCGGCCTTGCGCTGTGATCTTGCTCGGTTTCTCTGTGGACTTCTGGTTTTCCTTGGGCCTCTCCTGGGCCCCAACGACTTCCACCGGGGCCTGGGCCGGCCCCACCACCATCCCGGCCCTCCCACCCCAGACGTAGCCACCTTCCGGTCCGGGTCTGTGCCCCGGCGTGCCTTGCTTGCGTGTGGTTGTATGCACACGTCATGTGACGACTGTCTGCCTTGGGTTGTCACCTTCTACGAACGCGCTGTCCAGACCTCCTCGACCTGGCTGCAGCACCAGACAGGTGGCAACCTTCCCAGGTCCCGGGCTGCCAGCAGGCCGGCTCCTCCTCTGGTGTCTGCAGAAAGCCCTGTCGCACGTTCCTGTGTGTGCCTCCTGGTGCTCGTGTGAGAGCCTCACACTTCAGTTTGACTGGCAGCGGCCAAGCCCCTGCACGGGCCAGTCGCTGAACTTGCCGTCCCCAGACTTCCTGCTGCCCCACGGCCTCGCCACACGTGGGATTTGCTCTCTGCCGAGCTGATGGGGTGAACTGAAATTAAGAATACAACTGTCGCTGGGAGCAGTGGCTCACGCCTGTCATCCCAGCACTTTGGGAGGCCGAGATGAGAGGACTGCCTGAGCCCAGGGGTTCGAGACCAGCCTGGGCAATATGGCGAGACCTCATCTCTACAATCAATACAAAAGTAAGCCGGGCATGGTAGCACATGCCTGTGGTTCCAGCTACTTGGAAGGCTGAAGCAGAAGGATCACCTGAGCCCAGCAGGTTGAGGCTGCAGTGGCCGTGAGTGTGCCACTGCACTCCAGCCTGGATGACAAAGCAAGACACCAACTCAAAAAAGAAAAAGGAAAAAACTGGTGGTTAGGGAACACTCATTCTATTTTTATGACATGAAGTGTTGCCCCACAAAAATAATACTAAAATAAACAATCAGTAATGGTGGTTCAACGTACATAACATTTACCACCTTAACCATTTCAAGTGCACAGTTCAATGGCATTGAATACACTCATAATGTGCAACCAACACCGCCTTCCTCTCCTCTCTCTTCATCATGCAAAACTGAAACTGTGCCCCCCAAAAGACTAGCTCCCCACCCTTCTTCCCCCAGGCCCCGGCAGCCATCATTCTCCTTTCTGTCTCCCCGACTACTCCGGGGACCACGCAGAGGTGGAATCATGCGTATTTGTACTGGCTTATTTCACTGAGCACAATGTCCTCAAGGGTCATTCATATTGTAGCAGGTGTCAGAATTTCCTTCCTTTTTAAGCCTAGATAATAGCCCACTCTGTGGCCCAGGCATGGTGGCTCATGCCTGTAATTCCAGCACTTAGGGAGGTCAAGGTGGAGGATCGCTTGCGGCTAGGAGTTCGAGACCAACCTGGGCAACACAGGGAGACCCTGTTTCTATGAAAAGAAAAAAAATCAACCAGGTGTGGTGGTGCATGCCTATAGTCCCAGCTGCAGTGAGCCATGATGGTGCCACTGCACTCCAGCCTGGGAAACAGAGCAAGAACCTCTCGCTAAAAAAAAGAAACAAGAAAAAATATTTCACTGTCTGGATGTTGTGTTTATTCATTCATTCGCTGGTGGACACTTGGCTAGCACGAGCAATTGCTGTTATGAACACGGGTGCACGAATACCTCTTCCAGAACCTGTTTTCAAGTCTTTGGGGTGTATACCCAGCAGCGGGATTGCTGGCTCATATGGAAGTTCTGGTCTTTTCTTTTTTTTTTTTTTTGAGTCAGCCTCACTCTGTTGCCCAGGCTAGAGTGCAGTGACACACTCATAGCCACTGTAGCCTCGACCGAATGGACTCCGGCGATCCTTCTGCCTCCTTTTTTTTTTTTTTTTTTTTGAGTTGGAGTCTCACTCTGTCACCCAAACTGGAGAGCAGTGGCCGCTCCCGGTCA
>NW_007258461.1:181075-182226 GCF_000164805.1 Carlito syrichta | reverse complement strand
ACAGGCGCGCGCTACACGCCCGGCTAATTTTTGATTGATGTAGAGATGCGGTCTCGCCAAGTTGCCCAGGCGGGTCTCGAACCCGCGGGCTCAGGCAATCCACTCACCTCAGCCTCCCAAAGGCGCGGGATTACAGGCTGAGCCACCAAGCCTGGCTTCTGCCTCCTTTAAAAATTGCAGGTTTTTCGCGAGCCCGGGTCAGCCGCGGCCGGCTGGGTCGGTAGTTGGGCGCGCCCTCAGACGTTGCGGTGTGGGGGGCGAGGTGGCCACACCTGTGGAGCTGCGGGCGGAGGGAAAGTCACCCGGGTCCCGCCGCATGCGCTCTCAAGGTGGGAAACGGCGGGCTGCCGTGGCCCGGGGCAGGCGGGTCCCCCGGTCGGGCGCCGCGGGCCATAGGATTCCCCGTGCTTGAGTTCAGTGACTGCTGCCTCCACCGCCCGCACTTCCAAGAGACGCTCAAGTCGCATGAAGCGGAGCTGGAGAAGACCAAGAAATTCATCAAGGACGGGAAGTCGCTCATCGGCGCTCTCAAAAATTTGTTTTCAGTGAAGTAGAAGTTTGCAGATTCCTTAAATGAATTTAAATTTCAGTGCATAGGAGATGCAGAAATAGATGATGAGATGTGTATAGTTGAGAGACGGGGCAAGATGGCGACGGCATAGGTGAACTTGTGAGATTCTCTGAACGTGAGTTCCCCAAAAAGGCTATCACTTCGCTACCCCCATCCCCCAGCCCACCACCAACCGCGCTGGGGGCAGGCCCGGGAACTTCAGTCCCACGCAAGGCCAGATATTGCGCCCCCGCCCCACTGCTGCCGTTCTACTCGTGTGTGGAAGTCTCCGGTCCCAGCCCCCTCCAGATCCCTCCCCGGCTGCATTGTCTCCAGCCCGGGCACCCGGCATCAAGCCGCCGGTCACACAGGGAGGCTCTGGGCACCCGCCCCTCAGAGACGCTGGTTCCATTTCTGGCTGAAGTCCTCTGTTGGGTCCCAGCGCCACTCTCGCTGTCTAGAGCCTGCCCTTTGGAACTTTGGAGCTCTGGAACTCCGGGTCCACCCTGGCTGAGGCACTCAGCGTGAGACCCCAAATCAGAGGACCCAGACAAGCGGAGAAAAACAGATCTGCTTAAACTGCCTTGCCATTCTCCAGGAA